>NC_064920.1:438483658-438786689 GCF_023897955.1 Schistocerca gregaria
ATTGAGCCCCAGTAAGGGTTGAAATTCTTTTACGAAAATATTGTATTATGAAAACATTTTTAAAACTAAATCTAAGAAAATTTTGTTTCTAAGTTAGATATTAAAATTACGTGTTTCGCTGTTTTTGGATTGAAAGTTCTTAAGGAAATATTTCATTGCGCAAGAATTTTTGAAGCTAAATCTATGAAAATTTGTATTTCGCTTTTCTTTTAGAGTGCCACTGTTTTTGGTAATTCAACCCATAAGGGGGATAAATACGGTCAGACTGTTCACTGACTAATCATCGCCAAACCCAAACAACTGATAATACAAACTTGAAATTTGGAGAGCATGTCGATCTTATACTGTAGGCATCGTTTAAGAAGGCATTGTCAGATATTCCACTCCTAAGGGACTGAAATAGGGGATGGAAGGCTTTTTGAAAGTATGCCGCTATTAATGGAATTTTGGAGTTAGAACTACGAAAAATGGCATTTGGTTTCGCTGTCAGAAAACAAAATAATACGTGTTTCATCATTTTTAGAAATTCAGCCACTAAGGGGGTAAGAAACTGCGTGAAAGTTTTTTTTGGAAAATAAACAATTACTAAAGAACTACTAAACGATTTTTGTTGTTACATTGACTTCCCGGTTAGAAATAAGAAGACACCTGTTTCAGTGTATCTGGAAATTTAACCTTAAGAAAGTGCAACAGGGGATGAAAACATACAGTAACATTAACAAAATGTTAAAGCAGAATTTATGAAAATTGTTTTTCACTTCTCGGTTAGATATAAAGAAATACTTTTAGGGGATGGTAGTTGACAATGATATGTCTCCACAAGAACGTAAAAAGTGGATTAAAAAGACTTCGGACTTCAGCTACCATAATCACTTTTTGTTCAGAGGTATATTCGGAGAAGGTCATGCTTATGTGGCCTTAATTCATACGAAAAGGTGAAAAGGCTTTGCAGTTATTGAACAGCATAACAATTCGATTAAATAAGAACAGAAACATCTCTGCAACTATACACTCAACGTGAGCGAATCAGCGGGAGCTACGCTAGTAATAAATAAGTGCATAAAATCGCTCAAATATTAACGGTATTTTCTGGAGAGGATTTATCTAGTAGAGCCGTTTCCCTGTTTTCTGAAATCTTTATCAGTTATCGAGAAACACCTAAAAAAATTGTCTTGTAGGTAGGAAAACCCAGCTACGGATTCAGATATGGCTATGCACAGCAAATGGCTATAATTTTTACGATGTATTTCGAAGATCACGATCTAGATCACTCTTCAAAATTTTCTTCATATCCTTATCACTTTCCAAAATACAGAGATTCATAGTTACGCTAGATGAAAACGAAAAAAACTCACATACTGTCCGATGTGGGGTGATAACGTAGTTTATAAAGCGACGTAGCACGCCGAAATGTGCTGTAAAGTATATCGGTTATCATCCGGGAACCCCGTGTTTTAGTATTGAAGCACGTGCGAAACTGGCTACCAACACATTTTGAAAAAGCTACATATGTGCAGTAATTTCCATTTCCGCATTATTTGCTGTGCAAGTTTTAGTTTATATTTGCCTTCATTTCACTAGTCATGGAATTTTCTTAAGTACAGGATAATTCAAAGTCCATCTTCAAATAATCAAAAATTACTAAAAAATAACAAATACACAGCAATATAGAAGGTATTTTTTGCGCATATATGGATACTTTGGCGAATTCTGTACTTTTGTCATTTTTACTTCATTTTGCTAGATATTAAAACGGCCCCCAATGGCCGACAAATTTAATTGTCATATCGCAACTGTGACTGCAATAAGTAAACAGTTAAAAAGTATATGCGAATTTCTGGGCTCCGTCAGCGGTCTTACTTGTAATCGTCAAAGTAATCTTATTGGATCCTGGTACTAATTGTTTCCCCTGGATCCTCCTAACCAGCACATCTGAACTAGCCTGAAAGGCTACAATCTGATATCTGTGTTATGGTTGCGCATTAATGCTCCGGTGGCGATTTATATGATCTGGAGATGAATCACTTTCGATATGTAGTCTGACTCATGATGTACAGAGAAGGCAATCATTTAAGGTTCATTTCGAGATAAAGACCAATGTTAGGAAGGAACTACATCAGGCAGCTCTGAGAATCAATTTGCAAAGCTTAAAACTCAAAATACCTTTCTAAGCAAGGAAAAAAATACAAATTGCATAATGCAACGTTAAATAAATGTTTGTAACGCCGCACGGCAATACCAGAATCTTCATATATATCACCTGTGACCTCTAAAGGCAATAAAATACTGATCACAAAATTTTTAATCAAAACCACTTAAATACAATACAATCTGATTACTATCAACCATACAATCAAGCCCCGTAGCCTCAACGATGAGCACCGTACCACAAAATATTTTCGTTCCTCTTAAACAATTTACACCATAAGCCTCCCTACTTGTGACGCATACTATACCCAGCGAATTAGGACAATTACGCATAGATGTTATAAATAGCCAAGTACATAACCTTTTACTTTCAAAATAAATAAAAACACACATTACAACTCTCAATCTTAGTGATTACATCCGTTAAAAAAAATATTTAATACATATCTTTTGATTCCGTCATAGTCATGAGCTGTTGAGCACCGTGCTCTCCTTCAGGATCACATGCGGCACGGGAAATATTTTCTATGATGTACAAAACGTTAACAGGGCGTAACTAACTTACACAAATTGCATACTGGGATTACATGTCGAGGTGGATGCGGCTCGCAAATCTTAAAACGGGCGAGGGAATAGATGCTTTAGCACTGAACACTTCGACTATACCGCACCGCACCAAACAGAAGTACGGTGGGGTAGACATGTGGCAAAGCAACAACTGTTGGAAGCCTACCGCAGCAAGACAGTAAGAAAATATTTGGGATTTTAACCTCTTGGGAGGGCCACACCAAACTACAGAATGACGTCCTAAATTAATTATGAAAATGCTATCGACGATTTCGCCACGACCAGTAGAACTGTAAAATACCGTAAGAAGAGAAGTGCAATTAACACAATTCATAAGGGTCCGACTGAAAAGCTCCACAGTCTGTCTTTCCCTTACTACCAACACTTAACAATTCAGCCCAAGTTTACTCCTGGACACTACCAGAGTGTCAATTATTCGTTATAACTGTAGACAACAGAGTTTAACACGCTGGACCCGACTTAGATTTTTAATAAGACAGGCAATGATTCGGTCCTTCACTTGATTCCACCTTCGATTCAAAACATTTACTTTAAAGCACCTAAACAGATGGCAATGCCGATATCAACGCTCTCCTTCCAAGCAGCGCTTTAACTGCAGAACCAAAGGAAAGCTTACACCGCTCACAAGTCTGACATCGCGCCACCAATGCGCACCATTTTAGAATTCATGTGTTCACTTCATACACCAAACTTGCCGTAATTATCCTTCGGAATCCAAGGGCAGAACTAAGAAATCACTTTTCAGCCCTTGAATGACCACGCGATGATCGCTATCGGGCAACACCGGCCCTCCACACTAGGATCTTCCAGTTCACAGCGTTCCGTCCCCAGCCGACTGCTTCTGCCAGGCCCACCGACCAAGCGGCCTTGCCCTCCGACATCGACGTCGCTCCTGAAGGACAGTCCAGAGCTAACTCAGAGCAAACCCCACCTTCCTCGTTCAGTCCGTCTCGCGGCGCTCGGGAAGCCAACTCGCCAAAAATATGCGGCGACCAGAGACTCCAATTCGATCTCGATATTGACACCGCGGCAAGTTTTGAGAAGGCAGGTAGTTTGCAAAAGCAAAAAAAAAAAAAATAATAAATAAATAAATAAATAGCGCACCGTACCGGCTCACCTCGTATTGTGGGGCCAGCCCCATTTGGCGCTGTTGTCATGCTGACGTCAGAACATTTCAAGTCGAAGTTCCTGTGCGTTAAATGTAAATTAGGTTGAACATACAACCACTATCGCAATAGTTATGAAATACTTTAAATTTGCTACAATGTTGCTCAAAAATATTCAATAGTTTAAGTGAACTTCTTTATTGTTTCTTGTCATGAGCCAATTTGCGATTACCCCATCATTTGATGACCTGATGAATATACATAATTTCTTTTTGCGTGTGATAGATACTAAAAGAACTTCATACTTCTCATTATTGCAAAGCAACCATCAAGAGAAGTAATATATGAACATCCGATACATACCACAGAATAAATAAGTACATCATGACTTTGACATACCAGTCGTGTATCGTCAATTGGAGATGAGCTCCATCTATTAAAAACGGTAAAGTCAATGAGAAAACTATCTGGCGTAAGGCTACAACTACAGTGTTAAGCTGAACTGTCTTACCTGGAAATGATATATTTTAAGACAAACCACCATAAATACTCCTACCACATTACATCTGTTCTTTTTTTTTACGTAAGTGTCATATAGTCAACAAACAAGACTCAAAACCTGTCACAGCACGCATACAAACATGTACAGCATATTAGGCAATTAGGAACACCGAGGGAGAAGGCAACGCAAAGCAGCCATTACAAAGGAAGACATTACAATTTTTAATTACAATTTTGTAAACAAAGCATACCCCAACTTAATGAGACCACACATGGGTCAACTAAAAAAAAAGACCTGTCACAAAATAGAATATTTTTCCAATTATGTCAGCATTTACTGGGGATGCATAGGAACAAGGCTGAGTGGCTGTGGGGTAGGGGGGGGGGGGGGAGGGATATCACCGAGGGCAGTGTTGGGGTTAGATAGAGACAGATGTTTAATTACTGGAAGATGGGGAGGAACATGGAGAGTTGTGTAGCAGATTAGTCAGACACTGGGTAAGGGTATAGAGGCGAGGAACGAAAATATAGCGTAATTTTTGGTACTAGGGATGAGTCATAAGCTATTAATATACATTTCAAGTTATTTACAAAAATGTCTGCCAGTGTGCCCACAACGGAATTAGCCATGGCTAGTTTTATTTCGGTACAAAAATTGCCATTTAAAATGAAGGAGTTAAAAGAAAGAGACAATGCAATAACTCCACAAGTTCAATTTCTTCCCCTATACTAAGGTTTTTATGGTGCAATAAATTGTTAAGGAGTTATATCATGTGTTTCTTCTACTCGAACATTGGTATAAATATGTACAATATCTAATCACGCCAGTCGTGCACCCGGTGGTACTTTATCCTAGTATGTATTGGCTTTTCTAATTTGTCTTTTAAGTTAATTTTGCGACGGTCATCTGATGATGGTGACCGTAAACGTGTTAAAAAAATTCTTAGCGGGACAGACGTTTCCATGCAATTACTACACGCCAGGTGTGGATGGTCGCATACCTTACAAATGGAAGAAACTGTGCCTCGTCGGACAGTTGATAAGGTGATTTTTACCAAGAAGGAAAACTATATATTTATTTATGAAAGTTCGTTTTAACAGGAGGTCAATTTTATACAATGTGACAAGAAATTATGCTAGGATAAAGTGTAAGAATAACTACAAGAACTTTGAAAAAAATGCTTAGGTCTGAGATGGTGATAGTGAAAAGTGAAGTGCGTGATGGTTACAGAATTAAATACTTTATAGTTAAAAAGCATCGCTGATTCAGTCTCATATTGAGCAATAACTACCACGAACGGTTTTTTAAAACGTTAGTGTTATGTTTTCTACTGCTGCCGAAATGGTTCAGTACGATGTGTTCTATAGGCAATAACGAAAACTTATAAAATCTAAGCAAACGGATATAGTGGTAGAAACTGATAAGATTTCCGGCCCCAAACTAAATAGCCTAGATACAGAAATAACAGTGATAAGGTACTGAAAAGTATAAACGCCAGATTACAAAATGAGAAAACACTAATGACGAAAGTGGGTAAAGGCAATACATGATCATTACTTGAGATGATGATCATATTTCTAAAGCATTGTGTTTTTTCCATGAAGCAGGGATTAGATAGGCTGGACGTGAGCCAACGAACAAATTTCAAGAGAATGTAAAAAAAATTGTCAATCAATGTCATTTACGAGGCATGTTTTTTAAGTAAGTAGCGTTTTGATATTTTTTAAAAAAAGACGTGCTATGATATCTCAATAATTTTATTTTTACATGAAAGCCTGTACCTTAATCTACGCACTGACGCCATTACAGTCTGATTCTTCCTTGTGTACGTTGTGTACTGAGTGTTTAAGATGCCTCCGATAATCGTGAGTCCCGCCGACTTGAAATACGGGATGTAATAAGATTTCTTAAATGCTAAAGGCCTAAAATCGAGCGATATTCATCGTGAGACTTATGCAATTTCCGGAGAAAACATTTTGAGTGATGGGATGATAAGAAAGTGGGTGAGAAAATTTAAAGATGGCCGCACAAATGTGCATATTGAACAACGGAGTGGGCGTCCTTCGATAGTTAACGAAATTTTGGCGCAGGAAGTGGACAATAAGGTGAGAGAGACGCTTTACGATTTCCTCCTTGCGGGGTGACTTTCCCAATGTTTCTCGTAGTTTTTTGTATGGCATTGTGACGAGCACTTCTATTTCCGAAAATTGTGCGATCGTTGGGTACCAAAACTGTTGACGGATGTGCACAAAACCATACGTTTAGACAGTGCATTGACTTTCCTTGAGCGTCACCACAGCGACGATGATGACTTCTTAAGCCAAACTCTTACGAGCGATGAAACATGGGTGGCCTACGTCACACCAGAATCAAAGCAACAGTCCATGGAAGTAGAGCAAGGGCATCGGTTTGCTTCAAGACAATGCTCGTTCGCATGTGGCGAATCAGACCAAAGATCTCATCACATCTTCTCGATGGGAAACTGTAGATCGTCCTCCGTACAGCCCCGATCTTGCACCCAGTGACTACCATCTGTTCCTGCACTTGAATAAACACCTGGGTGGTCAGCGTCTTCAAGACTATGACGAAGTCAAAACAATGGTGATGCAGTGGTTAACAACTCAGGCGGCAGACTTCTTCGAGGAGGATATTCAGAAACTGGTACAACGTTATGACAAGTGCCTCAATATTGACGGAAATTATGTATAAAAGTAGATTAAGGTACAGGCTTTCACGTAAAAATAAAATTATTGTGACATATTTGCACGTCTTTTTTTTAATTTCAAAACGGAACTGACTTAAAAAACACGCCTCGTATTATTCCCAATTACGCTTGACAATTAATGTGTCGTAATGGAGAATCCCCAATTACCTAGATTAAGATCTCAAAGATACACAAGCAGAATTACCCAGTGTCCCACAGTTAACAAATACCTTAGTCGAAACTATAAAATCAATCGATTCCTTAAATACTAAAAGAACATTATACCTTCACAAAAAAGCAATTGAACTTGTTGAATTACTGCATATCTCCCTTTCTATTAAGTCCTTAATTTTCAATAGCAACCTGTATACCAAAGAAAAGGGACTAGTGATGGAACCTTGTGGGAACATTGGCAGATACTTTTTACAAATAATTTAGAATGTGGATTTTTAGTTTCTGACATGTCACTGGTACCAATAATTGCAGCTGGTCTTCGTTATGTTGAAGATATTTTGATAATTTTTCAGGTGAATGATGCTAAATCAGTAAATCTCAATGCTTCTTTAATGTGCAACATCCAAGTGTTATTTCAGAATAGAACAGGAAATTACATGTGCTATAAATTATGTAGATCTCACAACTGCGAAGCAAGATGCCCACCTTGTAGTCTTCATCTTCAGGAAACCAACTAGTACTGATATTATTGTAAATAACGATTCATACCACCCACGTACTTATAAATGGGCTTATTTTCGCTCATTGATTCACTGGCTTTTGAATACAGAAATGAGTAATCTACATAGGGAAAGGAGACTTCCTGTTGAAACAGGATTGATAATGAATATTCAGGTTGCAGTATTCGTAAAAAGGTAGGAACCTAAAGCTGAAGAGGTAAATGGTAAATACGTCACATTCACGTATAATGGACTGCATTGTGAAGGAACAGCTAATATTTAAAACAAGATGAATATCGAGATAACTTTTAAAACACAGGTAAATAGATACAGCAAATTGAGGCACGATGTTGGATATAAAGGGAGGGGTTTATAAGATACGGTGTGGAGGATGTGATAAGTATTAAATTCCCGATACAGGGAGGGATTTCTATACACGATACAGGGAGCAGGGCTATGATAGCAAAGCCAGTGTGTTGGGGCAGCATATGACGAAAGAGGGACACAAATTGCGTCAAATTGACGACGAAATTATCATTCTGAATTATTCGAGAATAAATTGAAATAGTTTAGGTAATTCGTGGTCCTCAGTTGTGATGAACCATTTTTGATTCGTATGTACTTTCCACTTTTTACCTGTTTCGTTTTGCTCTCCCGTCCCCCAACAAGACATTAGTCTATGATTTATTCAATAAAATTACTGCTCCTGTGATCTATAGTTTTTCAGATATATATAAATCTGCTTGTGTGACTTTCAATACTGGCTTCTTACTTTATTGCATTTATCAATGATGTTAAGTATCCCTGTATTCTATGATTGGTTACAGATTTTAGATTTTATCATGGAACTTGCATCCTCTCTCCCCCCCCCTCCCCCGCCAGACCGTAGTAGTATGTTCTAATGATGGTTTCATATACTTAAAGAATTTTAAAAAAAGGTTCAAGCAGTCCCCACTTAGTAGTCCATTTAAAAACTCCCTTCCGGTCTACAACAGGTGTAACTTTGTTTTCTATTACATTTGGATCAAGCAAAGAATGTTCCTCTTTAAATAGTGGGTATATAAATTAATATTATATAACTGCTTGTTGTATTTCACTATCACGTTTCTATATTTCGCAAATAAGTTTTCTCCCCTCCTACCCTCTCCTGCCCCTCACAGTAACACGCCCTGATACAGCTATGTTTATGAGCGTATTCATGAAGTTTTGGCATAGCAGAGCACTTTAAAAGAGAATACTGTAAGGGAAACAAGAAAAAGAAGTGACTACATGTCAATATAATTTTAAATTTCATTATGTTTTTTTATGCAAAAATAATCAAAAAGGGAATCTGTAGTAGCAGAGTAATTTTCTGCCTCCCCTTCCCTCTCATCCATTGGGTCTCCATCACCTCCTTTCCTTCTGCATATATCAATGCTCCCCCCAACTAATTCAAGTTCCATCTAGTCTGATCCTTCCCTTGATGTCCTCTGGCACTCCCCACACCTATCCATCCCTCAACTTCCCCCCCCCCCCCCCACATATTGAAGCCTTATACTTGTTTTTGTTCAGCTTAATAATTCATTTTAATTCAAGCTAAAAGAAGTGCAGATTTCCTTCCTACTATATATGGGGTATGCAGACAATATTTCCTCTTCAAATAACACTTACCTGAAAAATGTTACATACTGGTATATTGTATTTTGAATACTGTCTTGCATCTGCTTATTGCATTTTTCATTCCTCTTTACACCTCTTCGACCCTTCTATCCCTCTCCCCCCTCCCCCACCTCCCCAGCCAGAATTTTGCTAGAATGACTGTTAATTGTAAACATATTCAGGAGGTTTCAGCATAATGATCTACATTGAAAGATAATACTGCACTGAAAAAAACCACAGTCATTTTTGCTGTAATGCAATTTTAATGCCATTATGTTTGTTATATAAAGATGTACCATTAGAGTAACGTTTCCTCCTCCCCCATATTCTTTGTTTCCCTCCATCCCTTCATGCTACCTTTCCATCCAGTTCCTCAGTTCTCCACTCTTCTCAACCTCTGTTTTCCTACACACCCCTTCCTGTCCCTCCACTTTCAAGCAGTTCAACATGTGTCTCCATCTTACCCATACATTGCTCTTTGTGCATTACACCCCCCCCCCCCTCCCTCCCCACTTTGTTCCTATCCACCCGAGTCCATCAGTGGGAAAATTTGCTGTTTTGTGGTAGGTTTGTTTTTGACATGACCCATCTGTTGTCTCAATAGGTTAAAGCTTGCTTGCTTTATTTTGAAAATTGTAATTATAAAATGTTACTGTCTTCCTTTATAATGGAGGACTATGCGTTGCTTTCTCTTTCGATGTCTAGCTGCCTAATGTGGTGTACGATCCTTGCATGTGTTCTGTGACAGGTTATGAACCATAATGTGTTCTGCTTTATTTGTTCATTGAAGATATGACGCTTATCTTTAAAAAAAGGCGGGCGTAGTCTGATAGGTATATTTATGTTGGTTTGTGTATTATAAAAGCTGTCTTGGTTTTTCTCGATCTTCGACATCGACGCCATCTGGTGCGAAGTCGATATAATATTGTCCTCGAGTGTACTATCTTCAGTGTGGCATGTGAAGTCTCCCAATAACAACTTCTGCAATTGCATATGAGCCACTTCGTATTTCTTGTATTGCTCATTTATACTCGTATTAGCTTTCCTAAGCATACTGTATCTACCTGTACTTAGTATATACTTCAGTTCCACTTGTTACTGTGACCTCATATTTATTATGCTTTTCTAATTTGTCTTTTGTGTAAATTTTGTCACATTTATCTGATAATGATGACTCGAAACGCCTCATAAACAATGTTTTTAGCGATCAAGACATTCCCATGGCATTACTACATGTCAAGTCCAGATGGTAGCACACCATACAAATGGAAGACCTCATTAGCCAGATGGAAGTTCTTTACTTGGCTAGTAGCTTACGCATAAGACAAGTAAAGTCTTGACGTTGAGGATGCTTATGGCTTCAAGCGCCCTCTTGGGGCACCATGTCCTCTTCTACAGCACAGACAGCTCTGCGTGACAA
The DNA here is from genome assembly GCF_023897955.1 of Schistocerca gregaria. NCBI lineage: Eukaryota > Metazoa > Arthropoda > Insecta > Orthoptera > Acrididae > Schistocerca > Schistocerca gregaria. The sequence continues at coordinate 438,494,439 of NC_064920.1, forward strand.
TACGGTTCTCGTTTTGATGAAACTCATGTTTCAATCAACGGTAGACGACTGGTACGTCGAAGTCATGTCGTACATATGTACTTTATGGGACGTCATGGAAGTTCACATTTTTTTATACTTGCTTGTTTTTTTAATGTAATGACCATAAGACTCTTGTAACATTTACCATATGCTCCTCACCCACGTCGAACATCTCTACATTACTCTTTTAATATCTACCATATACTCCTTACCCACATCGGACTACTCTGCATATCCTATGTAATCTGCACAGAGATCCCAGTCACTGCATTGTCTTCCCTCTCATCACCAATCGTGGCGTGCTGCTTCGCCTTCACAAACACATCCCTCTCTCGCTACTGCTACATACACTCCATCTCTTATTCCAACGCATCTTCAACAAACTCCTTATACCCAAAATGAGATTTACTGCAATATTAATCCTGCATGCCAAATGTAACCCTTACCCACCTATCTTACTCAACGTCAGAGCTCCTCCCTGTTTTTCCTCTGCCCTATCCATACACTCCACTACTCCTTACCCTTTGTCCTTACCGTCAACTGTATTTCCCACTATCCACCTAAACCCCTATCTATCATCTCCATAGTTTTCGTACCTACCTGGCTCCTATCTTTCTACCCTGACCCATAAACCGTATGGGACATACATTCTTGTTGGGCTATACGTCTCACCCTGCACAGATCCTTCAGTTATTAAGTGAAAATGCAGTGCTTCAGTGTTCCTATCAGAGGACTTTAGCCTTCCTGCTACGTGTTTTCAAAATGTATGTATTTTCGTTTACCAGCTCTCTGTCTTTGATTTTTATTTATAATAGAGAAATAGCCACTGATTTTGTTTTCTGTTTCTCATAATTTTTCTTTAATTCTCTTGGCTGAAGACCACTCCTATCTCATCGCTGCTATGCACCAGTCCTCCAGCTTTATGCCACCACACCCCTACCTTTCTCACTGGCCAATCTTCACTGTGTCGACATCAGACTCCCTATCCCATGGCAGTCCTTCCGGATCTTAGTGGCATGTGAGTACTTCTTTCGAATATAAGTGTTTCAGTAATATATTTTAAATGCTTTAAACCTGCTGATATTGTCTTTCATTTTACTTTTTATTATTACTTGTTTTAAGTACCAGTGTAAGAATTTATCCATCGTTATCCAAAAACTCACACGTTACTTTCCACCATTGAAAAGTTTTAAATTCAATATAGATATCTTCACTACCTGTATCTTGCTTAATTTTTTATTCTATTAACAATGATGAAATGACAATAAAGAAGAGAAGCTCTACCTCGTGTAAAAATAAATTTTGTTTATTTATCAGGCCACCAGATGATGGGATAATTCTAAGACGCGTCATTACAAGAAGCCTTTCAGCATTTTTAGAGTTTGTTTCACAGTCCCTGTGTACGGTTGTGGGCTGGCTACTCGTTCTCGCGCTTTCATCGATTTCCACCGAGTAGTTAATACTTTGCTCTATTTTATCTAGTCGTCCTTATGTTTTGCAGGTCATGTACTTCCGGCGTGTAATTATGCTTAGTATCCAACGAAACTTGTAGCAAACAAAAAATATTTTCATCATAGCGACACTTTATTCTTTGGCGCTAATCGCAGATGAAGTCACTGCGATGTGAGAGACGTTTTTGGATACTGCTGCGTCGAGCTGCAACGAAGATGGGCTGGTAGGGACGCTGGGTTCGTTGTGGCGTGTGCCACACGGTTGTGGCGTGGGCGCTGTGCGTTTCTGAGCGTCCGCCCTTTGTCTGCTGGCGACTAATTACCGCTTTAGGCGCCTGAGTGACCGCGGAACGCGAAGCGCCTCGCCCATCTGCACCGCGTGTCAAACGCACTGACGTCCCTCACAGCGGATCGCGCGAAAGGCCGCCTCGAAATGTCACTCCCGGTTCAGCACTGCGCCTCTGTTATTTCAAGAGAACCGCATGCTGCAGCGCCTGTAGTAGCTACAGAGGCGAACAGAAAAAAGAAAAAACCCTAATGTTAAAGGCACCGCGGCGAACTGGAGTTTCATACTGTTAGTAGTTTTTCCCTGGTGTTGCATTACAACAAGGGGAAGGAGAAAATTTGTTGGTACATCAGAGTTAGGACGTTGATAGTTTTCATTTTATTCCCTTTGCACATGTTGCACAATATAAGTGGTATACTGAGTATCTGAGACACATGCAGTAAACTTGGCGTTCAAAAGCCTAAATCGAAAGTCTTTCCATGATATTAGACATGTAATTTTACTGATGTAAGGTGAAAGACCCGGAAATACTAATATGGAATCTGCCATGATAAAACTCTTCCACCTGATACTATATGTATGAGACAGGCAAAATGCGCACAGACTTCAAGATGAATATACAGTGAGGTAGCCTCCTAATATGGTGTCGGACTTTCTTCCCCCGGTCTATTGCAGCACCTCGAAGTGGTAAGGATTCCACAAATGGTTGGATGTCCTCAGCAGAAATTGTGAGTCATGCTACCTCTATAGCAGTCCATAGTTGCGAAAGTGTTGCCAGTACAGGATTTTGTGCGCTAACTGACCTCTCGATTATGTCCCATAAATGTTCATTGGGATTCTGATAGCCGAATGGCTAGTCAGTCATCGTTTCAGTCACTACCAGCTTTGCACAGTGTCTTGTTGGCAACTTGCCTCCATAGCTTCGTGGGGTCTGCGCCACATTCGAACCTTATCATCAGCTTTTAACAGCTGACTCATCTGATCACGGTTTTTCCGATGTGTATGGTCGAACCCGTCTGATCATGGAAGAGGGGCAGCAGGAAATGATGAGATGTCAGCAAAGGCACTCGCTGCAGTCGTCTGCTGCCATAGCCCATTAACACCACGTTTTGCCCGACTTCCCTGATTGATTCGTACGTCGTAAGTCCAACACTGATTTCGGCTGGCATTTCAAGCAGTGTTGCTTGTCTGTTAGCACTGACGACGCTGATCTCGGTATGTACGTGAAAGCCGTCAGCCAAACCGTTGTTCACAATAAGAGAAATGCCAGAAATTTGATGCTCTCGTCACACCCTTCACAGTGTGGATCTCTGTCTACTGAAGCTCCTAAGGTGATACAAAATGAAATGTCCCATGTGCTAGCTGTAACTACCTTTCCACGTTCAGTCTATTAAACTCCTTCGTGTTGCCATAATCATGTCGTAAAGCTGTTCACATGAATCACCTGATTACAGATGAGAGATCTAACCATGCACTGCCCTTTTATACGTTGCATATGCGATACTGCCGTCATCAGCATATGTGTGATCTGTTATCCATGATTTTTGTCACCTCAATGAAACTCCAGTTACAAAGAAAGCAGGTGCTGATAGGTATGAATATTACTGAATTAACAGCTTAATAACTCATAGTTACAAAATACTAACACGAATTCCTTACAGAAGAATGTAAAAGTTGATAGAAGCCGCCTCAGGAAAGATTAATCAAGATTCTAGAGAAATGTAGGATCACACAAGACAATACTGACTTTTAACATTAAATTTTCTCAAAAACAAATTTTGCGTGGTTATAATCTTCATTACTTATTTCACATTCATCCCGGTTATTTTAAAATTCTTCACTCAATGAAAGCCGTCTTTCTTCAAATTCCCTTAATATTCATGTAATCATAGAGATGGAAACCTCTCTTGATTACTATGTTGACTAGATGTTCTGGAAAAAACTTTTCAGTGTTGGTAATCTGATACTTTTTCAAATTTGATGAAAGGATGTTAAGGCCTGAAGTAGTGAATCCAAATGTATCGGTAAAACTCATTTTAAAATTTTCCTTCTTCTTGCCAAAACTATACTATCTATCCTCATTACTTAGTATTTAATCTATTTCTTCATTATTATAACTGAATTCTTTTATGAACAAATAAGACACTATGTAAGCACAAAATTAGACTGCATCAGTGGAAAACTACACTTATTACACAATGGATTTATGTATCTTCCTGTGAAGTGAGTATAACGACAAACATTTTTATCATTTTTTGTATAATTATGTCCATGTAATGAGTGTATTTTAGATCTTATATATCTTCTTTATTCTTAAGGTGTTAATGGTCTCATTTCAGTTTCAGAATAAATTCTTCCAATTTATGCAGTCTCCTTTTTCATACATTCAATGAATTTTTAATGATAATTTTGTCCTCAATATGTGACTGGATCTTTACAGTCCCCATTGATGCACTTCACATAGTAACAAAAACCACTTGGTTCAGATTTTTGATATTTAATAGTATGAGATTCTTCATTTAATTTTAATTCCATTTGATTTATATTGTCTTTCTAAGTTTATTTCTCTCTTTTAATATTGTCTTTTATGAATCGTTAGTAAAATCTTAACCTGTTGATACAGGATACGTTTGAAGTAATTTCATTATTTTTATCAGTTTTTGGATTTTGTTCACCACTATACAACTTTAAAAGCAAACTTTCAGACTTCACATAAATAGCAGTGGCAATTTTCTGTTGATAATTTTTGAAACTTGTGTACAAGCCTTTCCTGGTGATTCTACTTTTATGCTTTGTTACTTAAGCACCTTAATTTTTCCATAATATTGATGTGGAGTTAACACATATAATTTTAGTCTCAATTTTTGGAATAATACAAACCTTTTTCAGCAAACTCAAAATTTTAAATTCTCTGATCAATATCAATATCAACATTTCAGTAGTTTGTGACTGTTGACATTTTTATCAACAGGAAAAAAAGAAAATTTTATAGGTGATAGAAAATATTTTTGATCATTATTTTTCACATTAGTAAAAGCTTCCTTTTTTATTGGTTCTGGCACGTCAGTACAATTTGGACCTCTTTATCGGACAAATCTATTATTTCTTAACATAATGCCAATAATTCTGATCCTTGGGCATGAAAATTCGAGGTTCTTGATAAAATATTTGTTTTAACATTCTTTAATTTTTTAGTGAACCCTCTCTCTTTCTGGTGATTCTGTAATTCTGTTTGAAATATAAATTCCATAATATATTCACTTGTCTGCATTTTGCACTCACAAAAAGTCAAATCCTGTAACTACTATGGACTTGTTAATGTACATACCTTTGTACCTGTCCCTGTGTTCCTTAAAAATATTTATGCGTGCCATCAGTCCTTGTATCTGGTACTCTGAATGTGACTGTGCTTACACGTTAACATGTCCAGAGCAGTTAAAGGATTAAAATTTACTTTCAGTATTTGATTAACTCTTAGACAATTTTTCACGAATTTCGTAATTATTGACTTTTTTGTATTGGAGGAAAAATTAAGCTGAATGAAGTAAAGACTATTTTCAGAATTTAAGCACAGTCTTCTGTCACCTAATGCCTATTTAACTAGATAATCTCGAATTGTTCTTCTGTCTCTTGATTTCTCAAATACATTCGTTGAGAAAAGAAATATTTGTTTCGGTGGCCTAGCTTCTTTATCTTGAAAATTTCGGTCTCATGTCCAATTTTAGAATATTGTACATGTTTATAATTATTCTTCTAATGTCTATTAATAAATGTGATTCTATCAATTTATTTAATTTAGTATGTCAGCAAAATTATTTTGACTACAATAGTCATGAAGTTAAACAATCATGAATTGCGCCAATCTGTAAATTATCTAAGAGAAATAAAATGCAATGCGTTAGAATAAAAAAAAATTTAGTTTGAGAAAAGAGCGTGATCATCCTGATTTTTATCACTAGATTCCTTAATTTTATATTTTCCAGAGTACATTTGTCACATGTTCTTGAATATTTGTCTTTACATGATAGGATTGAATAAAGACAATCTGAGTCTTCAATTTCTTGATAATTTAAACACTTTTCTTGTGTTATTACATTTAGTTGGTTATTCATCTTTTGCTGTTGATGACACGGTGTTGAATGTCAATCACTCGGAATTCATTTCAAGTGATTAACATAATAACATAGAGAAGTGTTTTTTTCAATGTACACAACTTATTAGACTGCTATTGTATATTCTAGTACAACATTGATTTGTTCATTGTTTACATATTGTCGAAAATACCATCTTCTGTGTATTTCTGAACAGTAAAATTATCACCTGATTACTCAGTTTGGCGTTAGATATAGCTAGAAAATTTCTGTTTAAAGGGGGAAAAATATATAATATAAAATTTACAGATTTCTAAAATTTTTCAGCTTTTTCAATCTACTTTTTAATATGTTTATTACCTGATAAATTAGTCATAATGACTCATTGCAATCAATAGCAAATACAGAAAACCAGCTGCATCAGCGCTAACTATATTTTTTGTGATTTTATTATATTTATAGAACATACTATCTTTTAGAAACACATCCCATTAATGTATCTGAATGCAGAGTGTATTCCTGCAGGCAAACCAGAAAAATCATCTGCTGTAGTATCATGCATTTCATTTTTAAAGCTGCCTTCATCCATTTCTGTATTATTTGTGAATGGAATTTTATATACTTTTATCAGAAGTAGCTGTGGATCGGTAATGGTATGAAATCATAATTCAGCTTTAAATGGTTACCATTCTTTCCACAAGATTCACAACATGTAGAGAGAGTATATCAAAGACCAAATCGCTAAGTTGTGTGATTTGTTGACAATGTGATATACATATACAAATTTACATTGATTACAATTAATTGCAAACTATACAAGTCTAATATGTAGTAAAGGATTATGTAAGATTTGACATTAAGGATTATAGAAAACATGTATTCAGGAAGAAACAATGCTTTCCTCAATAATATTTTGCTATACTGAGAGAGACTCCATCGATCTTTTTCTACCATACATCTTGGCATAGCATCAATATCAAGTTGAGACATATGTGTGAACCATTGTAGTAACAATAAATTATTGCTCCATAAATGTCTGAAAGTTGCAATCCTATTACGTGATTAACTTCATTAACAAAAGTGACAAATATATATGTTTCCTAATTTACCCATCAGTTTTGAATTACCATGATTCATCATTATCCATATGTGTCTGTACTGGATCATTATCCACATTTTGGAAAAAAGCATGACCTAACATTCAACCTTTTCCATCTAGATCCTTCAAACATAGGTTTCAATATATTTCATTTATATATAAAATGTAAAGTATCATGATACTGCTGTTATAAACAAACTGAATGTCAATATATTTTAGCTGTAAACAAAATACTACCATTGATACTTCTAATACTTTTTTATTTGCTTCTTTGTAGTGCTATTTTAAATTTTTATTCCACTTATATACTGCTTTTATAGCTACCAAATGCATTTTTCACACCACATCCAGGCCTATGCATAACCTCTAAAGGCTGTTTACTTGACTGGAAATTTAGCTCCAGAATAGATGTTAATTGAAATAGGATTAACTTTTCTGTGAATATATCATCACTCACTTCAGTTGCTTTGGCACTTTGATCAGAATTACGAAGTTTTATCAGTGTTAATTTCATGAGTAAGTCTTTGAACTTCAATTTAATGTTGTATGGGCATTTGTACAACCAACTACATTTTGAGTAGGTTAAAAGATTGATTAACAAAATATATTTAATATTTAAAGGGTCATAGTTTCTAGTGTTTTATTTAATCAATAATTTTTGATAAGAATACCTACCATTTCTCATACATGTGTAGTTCTGTTAATGAGCATTATTCTTCAAACTATGAAAGCTCAAGGCCCTCATGTACTACGCTAGTTAAAGGCTCCTTCAGAACCAGTGCAGTTAGATTTAAATTCTGTTAAATGGCTTCAAAAAGAGTTTCAGAAAAAAATATTTACAGTATTAGCTATTCTAATTTAAGTTGATTAATGCACAGGCATAGAGATCATGTACTAAGCAATGATGTTATAGTGTTTGATCATTTACAGACCCCATGAATTAAATCAGAACCATTTCATGTTCTTCCCTGTCTAGTATTACAACTGATTTCACATGTGTTGGTGACTAGTTCTATAAAGTGCTGCATCTGGTTCATTTAAGAGACATGTTACTGAGAGGCATATGGTATTATTTGCTATCTCATTGGCCTTTAATTGGCTGACTTTCTAGTTGGTAGTAAATTTGTCAGCAAGATTACGTTACTGTGTTGCAATGTGAACAGATATAAAGCAATAGTTTAGTGTATGTGTGTCGAGGAAGGTTAGGTTAGCCTTAATACTGCTTTGTTATATTGCTTGACACAAGAGAACCTAATTAGGTTGGCGACCGACATTAATATGTAATATTACAAATTGCTGTTGTGCTGGGAGAAGGTCGGTTCCTGACCCACCTGTTTCTATTGCTTAGACTCTGCTGGACTGTTTTGGAAACGAATCCCAGTTTGATTGTCCTGATTCCATTAGATTTTCTCACAGCATCAACTTTCTCAAAAATTCCTGACAGAGGTTTAACATTAGCATCGATTGCCATTTAAGGTGATCAGTGTTACTGTTACAAGATGATGCCGCATTGATCTTCATTTAATGGGGCAGTGAATTGTACATTGTTGCAAGTAGTTATACTACGACAGAATTTCTGCAAAATTTTAGTACATCCCTGCAAAATGTTATGTTACTGGTTAATCAGAGAATCTGCTTCTTGTGGTGCTTCTCTGTATTAGTTTCACACAAAAAACGAATGTGTGAAACCATGAAATTTGGAAAAATGTAGGAATTACTATGACTACTTAAAAGTGAACCTGATCTGCACATTTTGTAATTAAAAATGTCTTCTGTCTTAAAAGTTTCTCCAGTTTTGTCTCTATCCAAAAAGTTTGATCTTTCGTTCCTCAAATTAAGTGACTTGAAAATTGGTCTTCATATTAAGGTTAATATGTTTAGGAATAAAATATTTACCTAAACACTGTTTACTGAAGTTGATTTTATACTTAGCTTGACGTATTTGTGCTTTATCCCTCTAAACCCCTTATAATTTTCAGGTATCTGACTGGGCAGCGAATTAATAATTGTAGTGAATATCGTTGGAAGAACAGCTACCAGGGTCAACAATTTTTGTATAAAGTAAAAGGTACTGATTATATAAAAGCGTTTATTAATGTGGTGACCATTATCAGTAAAATTTTAGCGCTTATAAACTAATACAAACAATTTACAATGTTGATACTTCTGATTGTGCCCTTTGTTGCAAATTTATATACCTGTATATCAATTACAGAAACAACTGACACTACTAAAAGTAAAATTTTAGAAACCATGAAGTGATCGGTATAAAATGTTAAAACTCAATAAAAATAACCTCTTATCGCGTTTTCAGACAGTGACAAGTTATTTCTATGGATCTTTCTCTGTCTGCTCACAGCAGCAGCCGTAATGGCGTTCTAAGCCTCAGGAAAGGGCTGAAATGGATTGCCAACAAATAAAAAAATCTGAAAAAGCGATCTAGATTGTTTTTATTGATTTCTATTTATTAAAATTACCTTATTACAATGCAAAATTATAATTACACAGGAAGAGACAAAATTCGTTGGACTACTTTACGTTTTAATTACTTTTCTTATGATAGCAAAATGTATTCTCAATTAGAAGATTCAGCTATGGGAAACTCCCTAGTTGTAACATAGCAGACACTTTGGTTAGTCATGCTGAACTACTATTTTAGAAAGATGATTGCGAAATCACAAATAATAATCTTCATTACACAAGGTATGTTCAAGACATGCTGTTACTTGTTAATGGCTCCAAAGATTAAATATATGCATTTTGTGATATTTTAAATATGTTTAATTTTCAACCTAAGCTTTCCTTCACTGTAGAAAAATGGTTCAAATGGCCCTAACCACTATGGGACTTAACAGCTGATGTCATCAGTCCCCTAGACTTAGAACTACTTAAACCTAGCTAACCTAAGGACATCACACACATCCAAGCCTGAGGCAGGATTCGAACCGGCGACCATAGCAGCAGCGAGATTCTGGACTGAAGCATCTACAACCACTTGTCCACAGTGGCCGGCCACTGTAGAACAAGAACCGTGAAGAATAAGCTTTTGGGTATTACCATTTGTAGTTCTGACAGCAAATGTAGGTTTTTGACATACAGAAAGCTAACTGGCACATATTTCGTCATTCCTGCTGCTTCTTGCCACGCTGTTAAATATAAAAAGCCGGCCGGAGTGGCCGAACGGTTCAAGAAAATACAGTCTTGAACCGCGCGACCGCTACGGTCGCAGGTTCGAATCCTGCCTGGGCATGGATGTGTGTGATGTCCTTAGGTTAGTTAGGTTTAAGTAGCACTAAGTTCTAAGTTCTACGGGACTGATGACCTCAGAAGTTAAGTCCCATAGTGCCCAGAACCATTTGAACCATACCTAAAAAAACATTTTTTCACTCAACAGATTATTAAACTTAACCCTTATGTCAGATGAAATTCAAAATAAAATGACAACTTTCGAACTGGTTGCTAAGGTCTGTCAGTTATTTAATAACAATGAAGATGATTTTTTTTAATAAGTTACTACAGTCTTACGATTATTTAGGTAGCTTCAATGAAAAATTAATAAAGTAAACTACATGGGCATAGGTGTCACCACTCTTAATCTCTTACAGATTAGGCTCGGACACATAATTAGTATCTGGAACAGTAAGTATTTAAATTCTGGAGTTTATAAAATTCTGTATGATGCCTTTGATAAACGATACGTAGGTCACATTCGCCGCAATCTCGCGTTTCGATTTAGAGAGCATACACCGGGCACCAACCATATTAAATGATTATTTGGCCAGCATTTAACAGAAAGTAATAATCCGAAGGGTCCCACATTCATTTAAAAATTATCTGTAGTACCACGAAGGGATTCACATTCAATATCCTAGAAGAGATAAAAATTATGCACATCACAAAGATAAGCCTTCATCTTTACTGATTGAGCAGTTGGATTTTTTGGGAACAATTTTTTTTTTACTCTGACTTGTTATAGAAATTACCTACTTATTCTCTGTTTTAACAATTGATTCCCTTTTTAAATTTGCATACGTCAGTAATGTCATTTCCATATTATTTCATCATCTTTTATGTACTTTACCAAGTCTGTCTAATTCCTTCATCCCATGGTGGTCCTTTAAGAAGTGTTACTATTACGACTATAGCTGAGGTTTCCATATTTGCCTACAATATATTTTGTGACCAAGAGCACTGGGTAACACTATTCAATTTTAATGTCTTCACTGTGCCCAACGATGTTTTTAATGGTCGTCACTGCATAGCTCGACTCAACACTCGCGTCTCTGTACCCATGTCTACGGCTACATTTGCCTTGTAGGAGATTCGCGGTGCACTCGCGTCTCTGTACCCATGTCTACGGCTACATTTGCCTTGTAGGCGATTCGCGGTGATAAATAAATCGCCACGATCACTAGCAGCGTCCAAAAGACACATACCTCGACCTTCATGATTTCCAATCCATAACAACACCTAGTAGCGGCCGGTGGATGTTACGGCTCTGATACTATCGCCTGACTACCGCAGACAATCCACATCGATGCTTCACGCTGTTTACGCGGCAACAAACGGTATCTCCTTAATTTATCTTTTCTGTGGGTGTGCTCTAGGAGTCGATGGCGAGTTGCGGAACTGACAATAGAGGGCATTCTTCTTTCTCAGAACCGATTGCTGTTGGGTTACTACCTGTAAGTTTACTTAATGCACGATGATAAGCTGATTCTTATATCAGTTATGTTTTTTTGTTATATACCTTGATTTTCCTTTCTAATTCGTAGTATTCTATTACCTTCAATTTACATTATTCTGTAACCTTTTTACACATTTTGTGCGCCTTACTGGATGCTACCGACGCCATGCAGAAACCGGTGGAGAGAGCCTCTCCTACTAATCCCATGCTCTCTCATCGCCGTCCAGCAGTTGACGACTGTGTGTCAACAGACTGTGACTGCTCCATTCACTACCTCCGCCTGCAGCGTTGACTATATTTTCTTTTAATTAAATTTACCTTTACACGTTTCGGTTTATAACTCTTGTTGTCGGATGTCTGTAGTTCCAGAGAATGGTCTGAAGATGGTCATCGCCCAGACAGACTGAAACGGATCATAATTTTAATAAGTGTGTTGCTTGAGGCTTTCCCGACGGACATGTTGTATATATGGTTCTCGGACGAGTCGTCGGATGTGAAAACTCCACAATATTTCGTCTGCGCAACTGGCCGACATCTTCAGGTGCGACGAACACACTGCTAAGGCATGACTAGAGCCCCCTGTTTATGTCAGTCTTAGGCAGGAAGTGGTCGTGCCTGGAAGGCGCCAAATTCGATGGCGAATAGCGACGATATCAACCGATAGCTGGAAGGACAAGCAACGCCACCTACAGGATGAACAACCACGGTGAACGCGCGGAGGCTGCCGCTGCTGCTGTGCGCTGTCGTCGGCCGCCCCAGCGACCTCTGTCGGAAGCCTCAAGCAAAAATGCGCGTCCGCGTAGGCGCGTGACTATCCTCCCGTTGTCAACAGAATATTTATGTTGCTGTCCAATCGTCATCCGTCGTGTGACCAGTAGTACTCCTCTCTGCTCGATGCGACTTCAATATGGCCACTGCTGGATCCCAAGCTGTACTGAGCTAAAAGCCTGTGTCTCTCTTTACAAGATTCGTCGAGCTACGTATTTCCACTGCTTCCTTAATAACACTGGCCCAGTACGAACTCGTCGACGCGAGAATTTTGGCGTGTTGATAATTCATAGAATGGCCTGTACTGAGACAATGATCGGCCACTGCAGACTTCTCTGCTTGCTTCAGACGAGTTTAACGTCGGTGTCCAGTACATCTCTCTTGCACAGTGTGACGAGTTTGTCCGATGTACGACATGCCGCAGCTACAAGGAATCTCGTAAGCACAGGGTCTTCTTAGGCCTAGGCTATCCTTAGATGAGCCCAGGAGAGTTCTGCCGGCGGACGAAAGACACATTTAACTTTATGCCTCTTCAATAATCTCCTATTTTTGGAGAGACACCGCAGATGTAAGGCTTGATGACCATCCCCCTTTGTTCTTCGCCGTCTTCCAGTTCCTCACGTTGGGTAACCCGCTTCGGCTGTAAGGCACGGCGAATATACCGTTCGGAATATCCATTTTGTTGGAAAGTGGTACGCAAATGGAGTAGCTCATTGGATAAGCTGAGTCTGATATGGCTCGTGCTCTGTGAACTAACTTCCTAAATGCGCCACTTCATTGCTAAGGATGGTGACAACAGGTGTGTGTTGGTTTACGGTACACGGCGTGACCTAATGTGCCATATTCTTGTACGGCGAATAGTATAAACGTGACACAGTCATGTGTAAGCACGGCTTCATGCTCACCAGTTAGATGTCTTTATTTTCTATTTTATTTATTTCAGATGTTACTTAGTAATTTCTATCCACTGATTTTTTACGTTGCTTATTTACAGAAATTCTTTTACAAAATTGGAGCTGTCAGGACGAAACTTCTCATATCATTGAGTATGTCATCAAAATTTTTGATGGCAGCATTCTACACCCATTTTTTGTTAAACGGTACCTTAATGTGGAATAATGAATTTCATAACAATGGATGTCATTATTTTCTTATGGTATTGTAGTTAAATACATCACGGTTCCTTTAGAACCGTTGTGAGTTACTTACAGCAATCTGAAACCGTAGTCATAATGTCTAAATTGTTAGATATATACCTACAAGATGCCTCAGGGTAAGCACCACATACTATTCCTGTTAACAAGTTTTCGAACAAAGAGAACGTTCTTTCTTAAAGACGTGATCCCCGACTATTATTCCCTATGATATAATTGAATAAAAATACGTGAAATTTGTTAAATTACTGTTTCGTCTATCCCCAAGGTTTGGAAAGATTGGAAGTGCAAATGTGTCTCAGCTCAGTTGTTTCTATAGTTAAAAAATCTGTCTCTTTTTCATTTCTACTTCTCATTACTATGGACACATAAAATTTTTTGCGTTCTCAACCTAGTTACAAGTGGCAGTCAAATGAAGGTGAGAAAAATGGGAAAAAATTAAGTAAACTCTTTCTATTTCGAAAGTAACTGCCGTAATCGTGAGTAAATTTATCCCGTTGCGAAAGGGAGATGTCAATGCCTTCATGGAAAGATATTTACTGTGGCCTATGGAACTCTGATTGTAGGCGTGTACGTCTTTGTCCGAAATAAACCGACGGCCACAAATGTCTTTGTTGGCAGCTGCGAAAATATGAAGCTCGAATGGTGAGAGATCGGGACTGTATGGAGGATGTACAAGGGCTTCCCAGCCAAATTCCTGCACTGTAGTCGAACAACCTCGGCAACAGGTAGTCGAGAAATATTCCGCATCGCAATCATAGCGTCCGTCAACATTCCTGGGCGTTTGAACATGATGACGCACGTAAGTTTTTGCTGTGTCCAAGAATCCGTGTACGTTCTTTGTGGTGGCTTTTTTTGACAGTCAGTGAGCAGCGAACACTTTCAGTCAAATAAAAAGATTATCATAACTTTCCCGGATCTGGCGTGCACTGCTTTGGATTTTTCGGTGGGAGTTAATTCAAGTACTTCCATTGTTGGTAAAGACGCTTCATCTCCAGTTCAAAATGATGACACTATGTTTCGATTCCCGCGAAAACAATATAGTGGAGGAAACGATATTTTTCTTTGTGATACCCATTTCTGGTGCTGTAGGGATGCCGGCATTCTGTTCAACTTCTGCTTCTTCGTCGGGCCTTCGGGAACCCACAGTGCACAGATTTTATGGAATTTCAGACTTTCTGTCACAGTGGCGTGAGCGGTACAGATGCTGATACCCAACGTGAGCTTCACGTCTTCCACTGTATGCCATCGGTCACTTCGGGCAGAAGCATCCACCGCAGCAGTGACAGAAGCGGTAACGACACGATGAACCTGTCCTGGCCGACTGTTGTCTTTCAGTTGCACCCGTTCACCTCAGAATCGTTTATTCCAAGGAAACACAAGCGCACGTGACAGTGTTCATCAAACACAGCAGACATTCGAGCATTAATCTCTCTTTTACTCCTGACACTTTTTGCTCAGTTGAAAACCGCACTACACTTACCTCTTCATCTTTCCCGGCCTCTGTTGCGAAATCGGAAACACACGCGACACGGTCACCTCACCTCACTCCCGTTTTCGTTTGACTGCCGTATATATTTCTTCAACGTGAGCTAAGTTATTCACTGTTGTAGTACCTCTAGATGCGCAGAACTAATTACTTTTTATCCTTCTGAAATTACCAACATCTAAGTCGAGATCATTGATTTCAGAACTGAATATTTTGAGAAACAGTAGTATGATTTATACCAAGAAGTGTGTTTCTTTCATGAATGACCAACTGCCTATTGGCTTCTGTCTCGGGTTCTTCAGCCGACGTTCATCTAATGATTTTTCTGACGTTTCGCCAGCACGAGTGGCTGGCATTGTCAAAGCTTCACCCTCCATTGCCGGTGGTGATCTGGAGCCGAGGTCGCGGCCGCAGACTATATGTACCTGGCGCGCCAACGTCCGAGGCCTTCTCCGCGGTCATTTCCAGTGCGGTTCTCCTATTGCTACCTGCGACGGTCGTTCGCTGCAGTACGGGAAGCCAGGATCAGTTTACCTTCTTTCTTGTTCAAACTGTTCGCGTGATTTTGTATTTCTACAGCTTCTCTGAACAAGCGCGTGTGATAGTGCTTCTCTACAGCCAGAACTTCCGTGTCGGAGAATTGTATTACGTGGTCGGTCTCATTCAGTACGTGTGATGTGAACACATGTGACTCCTTTTTGTGGGGCTATATTGAAATCAAGATGTACGGCAACAACCCAGAAACCATTGCTGAGAGGAAAGCAGCTAATCCGGAGGTCATCGGCAGCATAGGTGCCTCGACACTTCAGCGGGTCTCACAGAATTTCGCTATTCGTCTGCGCCACATCAGCGCCAATGATGTCAGGCATATAGAACACTTCATTATTTAAATCAGAATATCTGTAGTAACGTTTCGGCTGATCCCGGCGGAAGTTCGAGTCCTCCCTCGGGCATGGGTGTGTGTATTTGTCCTTAGGATAATTTAGGTTAAGTAGTGTGTAAGCTTAGGGACTGTTGACCTTAGCAGTTAAGTGCCATAAGATTTCACACGCATTTGAACATTTTTTTCTAGTGACGTTTACATGTCGAATGAAGTGTGTGCACGCTGTAGCTTGTAACTAACTTCCGTTTCATGTTGATATAGTGAAATAATCGTCACCCGATATATACAGGATAATTCCGTGATGACGTCACAAAGTTTCTGGGATAAGGATAAATTATGAATTTGTGGTGAGGTTACCTGTACCGTAAACGAAGACTTCGGAAGTTACAAGCGAAAACCGTTCTGACACCCCTTACATTGTAATACATATACTGGTACTGCTGTTTCTAAGGTTATAGGTTCGGCAACTTTAAGAGGTGGTAGAGTGGGCCAAAACAAGAAAAAAATATGTGGTAAACATAGGTCTATAATGCGTGACAGAGGAGCTACGAGCATTTGTTCATCTTCTCTAGTGTAAAGCACATCTCCTTTATTGAATAAGTGGTCATAGCTCTTAACAAATGCATTTTAGAGCCCATGTTTACCAGAAATGTTTCGTATTTTGGTCTATACTACCATCTCTGGAACTTGCCGACCTACAGTATTAACGACATCAGTAACAGTACATGTCATCCACTGTCAGAAGCATCAGAATGGTTTTCGTTTATAGCTTTCGACTCGTTCGTTTCCGATACAGGGACCGTTACCTCAAATTGATGTATTTATCCTTCTCCATCAACATAAAAAGTTTCTAACATCGTCACAAAATCACCCTATATATACGTACATTTACAGGCACCGGCGGCTGTAACACTGACACTGTGTAGCGTCGTTGGATGAAGGTTTGGGACATGGGTTCCTATCTACAGCTTGATGTACAAACTTCCCTCTATAACGTCTAAAAGAGTGTAGCATGAGTTGTGAAAGCCCTATAAAGGGTGATTCACGAAGATATGCAAATTTTTAATATGTTTTCTAGAAATAAAACTATAGAAAAATCTTCATATAAACATAGGTCCACAAATGTTTAGTTACTGAGTTACGGCTAATAAAAGATTTTGCTTGAAATTTAGCAACTTCGCGAATATTAAGCCATCGCAAACTGTACGATGTTAAGGTAAAGCACTCTTTCCATTTTTTGTTGTTGTTAGTGGTAAATCTAACAAAACATGTCCCAGAAGTGTATCTGCAGTAGATTTGCAGAACATCCAGAGAACCAAAGATTATTATAAAAGTAAATCTGTTTACTTTCCATTAAGACTGTAGAAACGTTAGTGAGTTGTTTCAGTCGTTTCCTAACCTTGAAAGGAGAGGCATTACTTGCTCGCATCACGAATACAATACACTAAATTAAGAACAACCATGTGAAACTGAAGCGAGCAACAAAATCTGTTCATACACGTGCAGCTAAATGCATTGAACTAGGTGGGGACATTTTAGAACATTTATTGTGAAACTGTACGTACACTATACAACTTCCTTTACACTGAGCTTGGTTTTTTCCTGTTTAACACGAATTCACGTGTGCTATGGTATTCATAGAGCAGCATATCTGACAAATTCATACAATTTCAGTTAACGTTATTAGCAACATTTTCCAAAATTAAAGTTTCTACAACTTCTCTTGAATACTTTGCACAACTGACTGGAATTAAAAAAAAAAAAGTGCCAAGTAGTTAATCAATTAAAAATTTTAAGAAATTACTTCTTTGTTTCTCTGGGTGTTCCGGAAAACTAATGTAGAAACACGTCTGGGGCATGTTTTATTAGATTCAGCAAGAGACCAAATGGACGTATTGCTCTACTTAAAGGTCGTACAGTTATCAAAGGCTTCATATTAGGGAAGTTGCTAAATTTCTGGCGAAATCTTTTATTAGCCGTTACTCCTTAAGTAAACATTTGCGGACCTATGTTTATATGAACTTTTTTCTTTAGTTTTACTTGTAGAATAACATTTTAAAATATTTGTATATCCCCGTGAATCACCCTGTATATAATGCCGCTGTCGTATTACTGCGTTACCTACTACTGGAACAATCACACAGTGATACCCGTGGACTTAGGGAGAAACAAGGTTTCGAATTTTTTAACACAAGGCTGATGTGCACCTGACTCATGAGTCCTAGTGCCTGACGTCTGCAAAGATAGAAACGACGATGAAACAGTTCTGCACAGATTACGACCTGTTATACGGGACGAGATATGGCAGGCTCCGTCACTGCGTACGGAAGCTGTGTGCTGCCTCTGCCGCACGTGCACCCGCTTCTGCCTGCCCCACCCCCACCCCTGCCCTTCGCCGCCACAGCCCTCGCCCTCTTGTAGCACGACTCTAGTTAGGTAATTACAATCACGGCGGCGCTCGCCAGCTCGCCGCCGTCCGTGACCTCATCACTGGCCTAATTCCGTAGGGCCGGCCCGTCGCTCATTTCGCCAGCACGCGGAGCCCCTCTCCCCCCTCCCCCCCTCCTGTCCTCGCGGAGCGCCATTCAGGCTGTACCGCGTCCGCACGCTGCCTGCCGGGCCGGACTCTTTTGTTTCTCTTTCCGCTCTTCATCCGTTCCTTCCGGAGCTCCACGGTACGCCAGCGTGCCTGCACGTGCCCGCGTTTGTACGCGGAGAGAGCGCCAGTGTGACAGGCTCTCTGTGAAAATATTTCTGCAGTTGCGTTTGCGAAGCGTTTTCGTGATTCGGAAATGAGTACTACAGTTGTATTGCCCCTTAGTCTTAGTACCTGAGTCCCTGAGGTACACGTTATACATGAAGAACACATTTATACGTTATTAAGTAGATACCACATCCGTTCAATACGTATCCGCTGAAATACGAGAGGCATTGAATAAGTAAAGCAACACATTTCTTTCTCGGCTAATTTCGTTTTGGAAATACGAGGATTTTGTAATGGGACATCGTGGAAAGTCTCCGCTTCATTATATATAATTTTATGAAGTCCAGTAGGTGGCTGTGTTATATGTAGCCCTCACAATGGTGTCTCTAACGGATGTGCGTTCCATGCAAAGAGATGTACCCGAGCATCGCAGATAAACATAGGGGCTAGCACAATGTCTACAAAGACTTGGCAGCAACCAAAAGCACGGCAAGTCGTTCAGCGAGGCGTCTATTATCAATGTAACAACTTTGTGCTATCCTAAAGGATCTCCCGCTCGGCAGCCGGTCGCAGACAGCTATGACTCCTGCAACGCTGAACGTTCCTACACTCTCATTCGAGGTGAACGACGCATCAGAATTAAACACCACACTGCACAATTTAACGTCGCTGTTGGTATAGCTGACACACTCGTCCACCAGGTGGCATACTCCAAGTTGTGTGCTCGCTGGGATCCAAGCCGCCTGAGCAACGAAGTACCAAATGTGAAGAATTGCTTGCACGTTCCAAGTGTGATCGTGGTAGTTTTTTCTCGAACTGGAAATAAATCGGCAATGCATGGTGAGATCTGGTGGTTAAGGGAAGGCAGGATTCTGTTACGATTGTGGACGGGCCTTCTGATTTCCTTTTACAGTTACCCACAATTTATTTTAAACTAGTAATTCCAGACTCAACAATAAATAAAATACCGCACATTATTAATGATGGAATAAACAACTGTACAAATAATAGTGTTTTCAGCGAGCTACAATTTAGCAAATTAGCATTAAATACAGATACAACAAATAATGTTTTAAGAGCAAGCCACTGAGATCTGGTCAGAAGGCCTTAAAGTCAGAATGGCAATAAATTAAGAACTGTTTAAAACTCGCTGTAACTTAGAAATTACAGGAATTGAAATATTAAATGCAAGTCGCCACAAACACAGCAGAAGGCATCAGACGCCAGGAATGGCAGTAGATAAGAGTTTAAAAGCTTACTGCGTAAATACAAACAGCAATTTAGAATTTTAAGGCTTGTGAGCACAATAGTGGCTGAAGGCCTTAGACGCCAGGAACGGGAATAATATAAAAAAATCTAGAAATGTAACGACGAAACAATACGCCAAAGCTGGAGCCGGCGGTCTCCACTACGTCTCCAGAATAGTGTGTATAGAGCGCCCAGAACTAGAAAGGAACCACTACCATCAGATTAGAAAGCACTCCACTCGCTGCTCTTCGCCTCGGCGAAACTATGAGCAGCAACAAGAACCCAGGTCACTGGAGAATCGCGAGATATCACAATGATGGAGGTTTCTCTACTGGGAATGAAATGCACTCATCTTTAAGCTCCCTGGATCCGGTTTACGACGAGGTCGTGCACCCTCGTGACCACAGCCCTTCCATCCGGCAGTCCATGCGTGCCGCCAGCGGTCCCGGCGTGTTTCCCCACTGCGCGGACCTCGCTCCTCCTGGGTCGCCAACCGAACTGGTTCACTCAGACGACCCTGAAAAACAACGATGTCACCCTACAGATAAGGGAACAGTTACTACATATCGATAACTGCCGCTGCTGCCACTAGCGGACAGACAACGCTTGCGAAACCGAGTGACGCCAGTCAACACGAGAAGAAGACAAACACCCACAACGATACCGCCTGGCCTCCAATAGAGAGCAGAGACCCCCCCCCAAAAAAAACAGCAGAAACGCGAGCCGCGATGTAGCTCACATGGGCTGACGCCACTCTATCTCTCCTCTAAAGAAAAGTTTAAAGCCACAGCCAGTGAAGTCATGCGATAGTCTTCTGGGACTTTGAAGGGATTATTCTGTCTGATGTGCTCCGTCATGGTGCAATGATCAACTCTGAAGTTTATTGTGCTACCCTCAGGAAACTGAAGAAATCACTTCAACATGTTCATCACCATAAAAATGCAAACGACTCTCTCCTTCTCCGTGGCAATGCAAATCCTTACAGAAGTCTATGCACGCTATAGAAGCTCAGGAAACGTTATTGGACTGCTGGTCTTCATCCACCCTACATCCCGGACCTCGCACCTGTCAATTCCATTTTTACGGTAGACGTTGCACCATGTCGTTGGCTCCAACGTCGACCAGAAGAGTGGTACCATACGGGCACACAGGTCCTCACAATATGGCGCCGTAAGGTCGTCGCCTTGAAAGGGGATAATGTAGAAAAATAGTCATCTTTAGCCAAAAGAGTGGGGAATAATTTGACTTATCGGAATCTAGAATAAAACCAACCAGCTTACAGAAAAAAAGTGTTACTTATCCTACGTCCCACGTAAAACAGACGATGGTAAAGGAAAAAACAAGTTGGTAGATTATTGGCGAAATGTACTGTGGCAAAAGTAAGTGTTTTGTGATAGACTATAATGAGCGTTTAGCCGCATTTAAATGAGCGCTTGCCGGTTTATCAGACTCAGAAATCTCAGCCTAGGAGAGCCACTTCAAGTATAATAAAAAGACGACGAGAGAGGGAAAGGTAGACGACGAGAAAGGGAATGGACAGTAAGAGAAAGAGACAGACAGTTAGAATGTTGGAAGCATTTGCTCGCTCCCGTGCCGCACCAGATCGTGCGATAGCCTCCCTAACGACACACAGCTTATTCATCATCATTACATTAAAGCGCTACCACACAACGCATATCTAACGATACGGCTGAGTATTTTTTACGTTAATGGCCCCGTTTTGCGTCTCTCGCCCAAGGGCAGAAGCCGGCCGTAATTAAGCATTCACGGTGGGCTGGCGGCCAACTCCCGATACTATGAGCAGCGGCGGTACGCCGTCCGCTGCCCTGTCTCTCGGCTGTCGTGTTAACGATAATACGTCATAGTGAAGCCTGACGCCACGCGCGGAGGTCAGGCACATGCGACGTGACAGCCGGAAGTTACGTTCAGCGATAACGCGTTGTATTTTGCGTGTAGCAAGCCGAATGAACTAATGAAAAATAATTTTATGCCGACTAGACTATTTACTTTCACAGAATCAATTAGCAAACATCATAATCATACGTTAATGTTCCTCAGCAACGTTTATTTAAAAATTTGAAACTTCGAATTCCAGATTTAGAAAAAAATCACCCGTTCAACTATAATGCTTATCTCCTTTCAACAAACGATTCATAAATTCCATATACACAAATGTCCATTAAAATTGCTACACCAAGGAGAAATGCAGATGACAAACGGGTGTTCATTGGTCAAATATATTGTACTAGAACTGACATGTGATTACATTTTCAAGTAATTTGGGTGCATAGATCCCGAGAAATCAGTACCCAGAACAATCACCTCTGGCCGTAATAACGGCCTTGATACGCCTGGGCATTGAGTCAAACAGAGCTTGTATATCGTGTACAGGTACAGCTACCCATGCAGCTTCAACACGATACCACAGTTCATCAAGAACTGGCGTATTGTGACGAGACAGTTGCTCGGCCACGATTGACCAGACGTTTACAATTTGTGAGTGATCTGGAGAATGTGCTGGCAAGGCCAGCAGTCGAACATTATCTACACTCCTGAAAATGGAAAAATGAACACATTGACACCGGTGTGTCAGACCCACCATACTTGCTCCGGACACTGCGAGAGGGCTGTACAAGCAATGATCACACGCACGGCACAGTGGACACACCAGGAACCGCGGTGTTGGCCGTCGAATGGCGCTAGCTGCGCAGCATTTGTGCACCGCCGCCGTCAGTGTCAGCCAGTTTGCCGTGGCATACGGAGCACCATCGCAGTCTTTAACACTGGTAGCATGCCGCGACAGCGTGGACGTGAACCGTATGAGCAGTTGACGGAATTTGAGCGAGGGCGTATAGTGGGCATGCGGGAGGCCGGGTGGACGTACCGCCGAATTGCTCAACACGTGGGGCGTGAGGTCTCCACAGTACATCGATGTTGTCGCCAGTGGTCGGCGGAAGGTGCACGTGCCCGTCGACCTGGGACCGGACTGCAGCGACGCACGGATGCACGCTAAGACCGTAGGATCCTACGCAGTGCCGTAGGGGACCGCACCGCCACTTCCCAGCAAATTAGGGACACTGTTGCTCCTGGAGTATCGGAAGCTGGGCTACGGTCCCGCACACCGTCAGGCCGTCTTCCGCTCACGCCCCAACATCGTGCAGCCCGTCTCCAGTGGAGTCGCGACAGGCGTGAATGGAGGGACGAATGGAGACGTGTTGTCTTCAGCGACGAGAGTCGCTTCTGCCTTGGTGACAATGATGGTCGTATGCGTGTTTGGCGCCGTGCAGGTGAGCGCCACAATCAGGACTGCATACGACCGAGGCACACAGGGCCAACACCCGGCATCATGGTGTGGGGAGCGATCTCCTACACTGGCCGTACACCTCTGGTGATCGTCGAGGGGACACTGAATAGTGCACGGTACATCCAAACCGTCATCGAACCCATCGTTCTACCATTCCTAGACCGGCAAGGGAACTTGCTGTTCCAACAGGACAATGTACGTCCGCATGTATCCCGTGCCACCCAACGTGCTCTAGAAGGTGTAAGTCAACTACCCTGGCCAGCAAGATCTCCGGATCTGTCCCCCATTGAGCATGTTTGGAACTGGATGAAGCGTCGTCTCACGCGGTCTGCATGTCCAGCACGAACGCTGGTCCAACTGAGGCGCCAGGTGGAAATGGTATGACAAGCTGTTCCAAAGGACTACATCTAGCATCTCTACGATCGTCTCCATGGGAGAATAGCAGCGTGCATTGCTGCGAAAGGTGGATATACACTGTACTAGTGCCGACATTGTGCATACTCTGTTGCCTGTGTCAATGTGCCTGTGGTTCTGTCAGTGTGATCATGTGATGTATCTGACCCCAGGAATTTGTCAATAAAGTTTCCTCTTCCTGGGACAATGAATTCACGGTGTTCTTATTTCAATTTCCAGGAGTGTATATCCAGAAAGGCCAGTACAGACGTGCAACATGCGTTCGTGCATTATCCTGCTGACATGTTGTGTTTCACAGGGATCGAGTGAAGGGTAGAGCCACGGGTCGTAACGCATCTGAAATGTAACGTCCACTGTTCAAAGTGCCGTCAATGCGAACAAGAGGTGACCGAGACGTGTAACCAATGGCACCCCATGCCATCACGCCGGGTGATACGCCAGTACGGCGATGACGAATACACGCTTCTAATGTGCGTTCATCGCGTTGTCGCCAAACAGGGATGCGACCATCATGATGCTGAAACGGAACCTGGATACATCCGAAAAAATGACGTTTTGTCATTAGTGCACTCTGGTTCGTCGTTCAGTACACCATCACAGGCGCTCGCGTCTGTGATGCAGCGTCAACGGTAACCACAGCCGTGGTCTCCGAGCTGATAGTCCATGCTGCTGCAAACGTCGTCGAATTGTTCGTGTAGATGATTGTTGTCTTGCAAATTTCCCCATCTGTTGACTCAGGGATCGAGACGTGGCTGCATGATCCGTTACAGCCATGTGGATAAGATGCCTCTCATCTCGACTGCTAGTGATACGAGGCCTTTGGGATCCAGCACGGCGTTCCGTATTACCCTCCTCAACCCACCGATTCCATATTCTGCTAACAGTCATTGGATCTCGACCAACGTGAATAGCAATGTCGCCATACGATAAACCGCAATCGCGATAGGCTACAATCCGACCTTTATCGAAGTCGGAAACTTGAAGGTACGCCTTTCTCCTCCTTACAAGAGGCGTCACAACAACGTTTCAGGAGGCAACGACAGTCATCTGCTGTTTGTGTATGAGAAATAGGTTGCAAACATTCCTCATGTCAGCATAATGTAGGTGTCATCACCGGCTCTGAATGCTCTGAAAAGCAGATCATTTCCATATCATAGCATCTTCCTCCTGTCGATTAAATTTCGCGTCTGTAGCACGTCATCGTCGTGGTGTAGCAATTTCCATGGCCTGTACTGTAATTAAGTAAACAGACTCATGTAACATTCGATCGATTAAAATGAATCTCCTGTTGATAATTATGCAATCCTCTCTGTGGTTTACCTGTCTAAACAACAAGATCGAACCTGTCACGTTTCCCCGTGGAACTTCTGACGATTCCCTTGTCTTTGATGGACACTCGCCATCCACGGCAACGTACTGGGTTTCTGTTAGGTGAAAAGTATTCGAATCACTCACATATCTGCGAAACTATTCCGTGTGGACGTACTTACGTCAACAAAAAAAAATGGCTCTGAGCACTATGGGACTCAACTGCTGTGGTCATTAGTCTCCTAGAACTTAGAACTACTTAAACCTAACTAACCTAAGGACATCACACACATCCATGCCCGAGGCAGGATTCTTTTTTTTTACCTATCTAGCCTAAAAACAAAAACAAAGATAGTGCCGCCGCCACTTTCATCTTACAGTTAACTAGGACGTCCGTTCGCCACCACTTTAGATTTTGACAACGATACAAAAACTAAATATGCCTCTGAACTTTTAATATAAAAAAAATAATAAAAGGAGAAAGGAAAGGGTATAATACGTTATTATATTTGAGTTGTTGTTCATTTTGTTCTTAGTTTGTTCTTGTGTATTTATTTGGATTCTGAACGCAGGTCTCCTGCCCACTTTTTTTAATCTTTTTTTTTATTTATATAGGTATCAATGTGCGAACAGTCATAGTTAATCAAGCCTGGAAAACTAAAACAGCATGAAGACACCATCGAAGATATTAAACGTAAATAACATGAAAAGAAAGCTACCACGTCGTAGTTAGGCTTCCCATTGACTGCGCCCACTGATAAAGATTGTTCAATATATGCTCGTTTGCAGTTTGTTCTGACCTCATCTGCCACTGCCTGGAACATTCCAGCTCCACGGGGGGCTGTGAAAGGCGCTCCATAGGTAGTTCGCGAAGCATTGTCGATATCAGGTATGCCCGGAAATAGCATGATGTCGTTCTTGCAAATAGAGCCAGATGTCAAGGAAATTCTTGTGTCCGTCACGACAGAGGTAATGGACCGCATGTCCACGTATCCAGGTGACGGAGTTGGTTCGAGTCTTGGGGTAAAATGTCTCATCCGGAAATAATAACGTGCGTGCAGGTATATGCTCCGGCCTAACACGCAAGACATAAGCCAGCATCTGCCGCACTAGGTGCCAAACCGGTTCCGCCTCTCCGCAGCTGAGGCAGTGCTCGTCAGAATCTACAGTGTTACAATCCACACAATTAGGAGATTCTGCCATGTGGATATTGTAGAGACGTTCTTGCGTCACCAGCTTCCCATTAACGACTACGTACCATTGGGAAACAACGTCGGAATCAAGCATGGCATCGTGTACAGTCTTCCACACCACGCGCCACCGTACGTCAGGATATTTTAGTTCGACCACATTTAGGGGGCGGCGTTGCATCATGTCGTGATAAATACGTCGAGTCGTGGCCATTTGTGGTGTCGTGAGCGCTACACTGCAATAACTTTGTTCTAAATAGAAACGTCCTATATAAAAGAGGGGCGCTGGGATGTCCTGTAGTGGCACCGGCGCTCTTAGTGAAACAGGTCGTAGCGCCGTTAGAAGCAGACTCGTGAGGCTCGTAGGACAACGGCGCAGCAGACATAAATGTGAGCTAACATAGAGGGCAATGGCTCTATCATGGACGTTGACTAGGCCGAGACCACCTTTTTCCTTGGGGAGAGTAAGAGATACATATCTGATCTTCAGTAGCATACCAGCGGTGACGAAGTATCCCAGCGCTGCCATAATGCTACGAGCCAAGGGTTTCGGAATGGGTAGCGTTTGGGCGACATGCGGTATGCGGGACGCAAGGTATACATTGGCATAATACGCCCGCTGAAGGATGTTGAGGGATCGCAAGCGCTGATTTGCAATTCCGGCCCTAATTTGGTGAAGAAGGCGTCGATAATTGAGCGTCGTCGCGCGTCGCATGTCGTTCATGAAATCTAAGCCCAAGCAGCGGACAGTATCACTGAAGTGTAAGGGGGCAATGTGTTACTGCGGTAGCCCAATCCCGATGCTCAAGGCGACAGATTTGTCAACGTTGATTTGGCTACCAGAAGCTGTACCTTAGGTTGCAATCCAGTCCAACGTCGCGGCCATATCGTATGACGATCATCAAATCATCCGCATATGCGGTGCAGCGATAGATGGAGCCGCCGAACTGTATCCCAGTGAGCCTGTCTCGGAGACCACACAACAAGGGTTCTAAGGCCAATGCAAATAACAATGTTGATAATGGACATCCCTGTCGTACTGATCGGCGGATCGGCATGGGTGCCGTCAGTCTTCCATTAACAAGAACTCGAGAAGTAGCCCCATGCAGAAGGCGTGTCAACACTGTGATAAAGGGGTCGGGATATTCCATGCGCCGTAGAACGGCAGTGAGGAAAGTGTGGCCCACACGGTCAAAAGCCTGGCTAAAGTCGATAGACGCCAGGGCTGCAGGCAAACGTCTCACCCGTGCAAGGGAGATGAGATCTCTGTAACGACATAACGCAGTTCTGGTGTTGTTGGGTCCTCCTAAGGACATCTGATCGCTGGACAGGACGTGCAATAGTGTGCCTCGAAGACGTTCTGATAGCAGCCTCGAAAAGATCTTGAAGTCGTTGTTCAATAACGTTAAGGGGCGATAATCGCGGACATGATTCCGACCCTTCGGCTTATGGATGGGGACAATCAGTCCTTCCAAGAACGGTGCAGGCAACGGTATACCCGGGGACATCAATTCCTGACAAATTTCAACCCAACACGGTACCAACAGTAGTTTAAATGCTCGATAGAACTCTAATGGTAATCCATCGATTCCTGGTGATTTATGGGGAGCACCTTTACCAATGGCGTCGAGCACTTCCTCTTATGTCACTTCTCCCAGTAAAGTCGGTACCATGTCTGGTGGAACTGTACCGTGGACATGTGCTGAAACGGAGTCTACCGTCGCCATATCAGAGAGCACTGCTGAATAAAGTTGAGCGTAATGCCCATAGAAGGCTTCTGCTATATCTGCTTGTTCTGCCACGTGTCGTCCGTCGTCCGTTATCATGTCGGTTACCAGTGCCCTACGGCGCCTCCTACGTTCTAGCAGCACGTGTGCATAGATGGCCTTTCTGATTGCATCATGTCTGGAGCACGCGACCGTATAACAGCGCCTTGTAAATGATGGCGTGCTAAGGAGATGAGTTGCGCTTTCGCGAGATTGACTATGATCTGCCGGTCAGGTGAGGGCTCCATAGCAAGACATTCCCGTAGGACGGTGTAATAAAAGTTTTCCATGCTC
This sequence comes from Schistocerca gregaria, assembly GCF_023897955.1. Taxonomy (NCBI): domain Eukaryota; kingdom Metazoa; phylum Arthropoda; class Insecta; order Orthoptera; family Acrididae; genus Schistocerca; species Schistocerca gregaria. The sequence goes on from NC_064920.1 coordinate 438,522,596, forward strand.
CTCCTCCATGCCGCCGCTTCTCGGCCGTAAGCCATGAAGGTGCGTCTAAGAGCATGCTTCGCACATTCAATCCACCAACGCTGTAAGGACGCGTTCCACGACTCTTCGATAGCACGTTTACATGCCGGCTCGTCCAGATGGGCGACGTTCAGTTTCCAGGGGGGCCTACTGCGCCACACACGTGCAGCTGGGAGGGCAATGGTGCAAATATAGGCTGTGTGGTCGGTGAATGCAGTGGCCCAGAGCTCTGCTCCTCTCGTCGCCGTCGAAATGGTGCTTGTGACGTAAATCCTGTCTAACCGACTTGATGAATGACTTGTATAGTGGGTGTATCCAGGAGCTGGGCCATGGATATGGCGCCACGTGTCAATCAGGTGGAAGTCACGCACTAGCATTTCCATTTCCGCACACGGGACGTGATGTGGCTACTGATCAGACGGAGATAATGTACAGTTAAAATCTCCTCCGATCACCATATCGTCTATGCGGCCCATAAATAGACGCGTGATATCTTCCGAAAAGAGGCGGGCCCGATCTCTCCGTCTCCCTGATCCTGAAGGGGCATAGACATTGATGAGTCGTACACCGTTGACAGTTACTGCCATGGCTCTTGCACTCGGTAAGTACAGTACGTCCGTAGCTTCCAAACCGTCCCGTAGCAGAACAGCCACACCACAATCGGTAGAAGAGGCGTGGGAGATGTGGGCGGTATATTCGTAGAAGTCAGGGAAACTAGCGACACATACTTCCTGTAAGAGGCCCACGTCGACGTCCGCCGCATCAAGCATGCGTTGTAGCATTGTCAGTTTGTGTGGTGCCCTCATCGCGTTGATATTGATTGTGGCTAGGCGAAAGGTGTACTGCCTAGCCTCTTCACCTAGGGTAGACCCCATGGCAATCAAAGCTAACCGCAAGAGATGCCGGACCTACCAAATCCCTTACAAATTATGCGTCTTTTACGATAGGAGTGACATCTCCAATGCCACCCCATCCGCTGTCACCCGTGCCCTCTTTAGGAAGTTCCTCAACATCGTCCGACCACAGTGGCTGCAACACGATGCTGTGTAGCTGATCGGCACCTAAATCTCCCGCACGTACGTCGTCTTTGTTAGAGGTAGACGGAGCGCCATCCATCGACGCGACCTGCTGAATCCGTGGTGCAAGAAGTAACTTGGCACTCGTGGTATGGGCAAGTGAACCGTCTACACCACTTAGATTCTCAGCAGGCGCAGCATCCATGCCGTCCGAGGAGATGTCACCTTCTTGACCGGCCGTGTGTAGGAGGCAATCGTCTGAAGGGGTCCGCCGATGTCGCTTCCGTCGTCGAGGCGAACGTTGCTTTCGAACGTGGACATCCGTATCCGAATGTGAGAGGCAATCCAGCGTCGTATCACCTTCCGCTAGGAAAGCCGCGTTCGGGACAATGTTCGCGTCCACGTCCATCGCGTTCTGGATGTTACGTTGCGTCTGGAGTCCGTGGGACTGTTGCTGCTGTTGATGTTGTGGAGGGGGCGACATATGCGTTGGCATCGGGGGTCCTTCCTCTTCCTCCCTTGGTACTTCTGGCGTCGATGGGTGTGTGTAATCGCCCGTTTTGTCCTCAACTATGATGCGCATCGTCGTCTGAGCGTACGTGAGGGGCAGGATTGTCGTCCCCGTCGGGGAAACGGAGTCTCCCACTGGTATCTGCGTAATTCGACGTTGTAAGCAGCTCGATCGAACATGGCCTTCCTGCCCACATCCGGAACAGGTACGTGGCTGACCGTCGTACATGATGATTGCACGACAGCCACCGATGTTCAAATAGGACGGCACATGTTTCTTGAGCTCAAGTTTAATTTGGCGCACACCATTGTAGACCTTATACGTCGAGAAAGTTTGCCACTTTTCTGCAACGTGGTTGATAACATTGCCGTACGGTCGGAAGGCGGCCTTGACAACTTCCTCTGGGACCTCGAAGGGGAGCTCAAAAACCCTTACAGTCCTTAGGCCCATGCCTGCATGATCCACCGTCACTGCACCGATATGCCCGTCAGAATGTTTGAATCTGAGAGAGTTCGAGTATTTAGACACCACTGTCGCGCAGACCTCTGCACTGGTCATTTTAACATAAACCACGCTCGCCGTTATAGAAAAATGTATTCCGACGACAGTCGCCGGATCTAAACCTAGATCGTCGCGTATGAACTGTTCTATTTCATAGGCTCGAGGATGCGAGTGATCTGGTTGGAAGGTAATTTTTATCGTATCGTGGCGCCATGTGTGTGCCATAGTCGCACCGAACTTGGAACTAATACAACTCGCGCCGCGAGAAGGTAAACACAAGCAAGCGCTCACGGTCGCGCACGGCGGGGCGCAGTGGACGTCCTCGCCCCACCGCAGCCGAAAGCAGCTGGATTCGAACCTGCGATCGTAGCAGTCGCACGGTTCCGGACTGCGCGCCTAGAACCGCGAGACCACCGCGGCCGGCTTACGTCAACAGCCGTCGTGGTGGCAGTGTATCTGACTATTTCCGAAAATCTAGGATTATGGAATCTGCCCTTCATCCATGATTCGCAGGATGTCATGTGTGGAAAGCGCAACCTTTCCTCCCTCAAAGAAAGTTATTATATTCACACTTTGAATATGCTGAGGAAATCTTCAGCATTTTGGTACAATGTAGAATATCAGGACGCATGTCAGAAGACCGTGTCATATATGACACTTTGCTAAAAAATTTGTTTTTCCTTTATATGCAACGTCCATTTGGTTCACAAACATAAATACACGTTATACAAATTATTTACATTTAGAAAAAGAACTAAAGTTTGTTTAATTAGGAAAAAACCAAACTGTTCGTTTTGTACAATGAATTACAATATGCGTTTCATTTTTTAACAGCGAATTTATTTAATCATATGCATGAAGGACAACTCACGTTCTTGAGTTCCCACTAACTCTTTTCTTGCACCTGGTGCATAGGTGACTCCCTCTTCCATTCCTTTTCCATCCACAATCGGAACATTCCCCCGGCCTTGCCGATGTTAAAGGAATTAGTAATGGTGCGTCATCGATCATTTCTGCTTTTAGGATGTAGCATACTTCTTCCCTCAGTATTTTGGTAATGTGGAGGTTTGTCTTCCTGTTCTTGAAGTTTAATGTAACGACCGGAAAGGAAAGTTTTTTGCAAACCTCGGCACGTCACATGGTCATTTTCTTTTCTTGTGGCATATTTATCTTGTAGATTACATGGGATTTTACTGCCCCTGCATCTACCACAGAAGTATAGGATAGCCCACCGACTTGTTATTATTTTGACATGTTTTGCATGGCATTTCTTATCAAAAGCATCTGCACTCCCTTTACTCAAATAATAGAATTAAACTATGGCAGGTTTTAGGCTGATTTGGTAAATTTCGCCAGTGGAATGAATGGATGGTGTGAGGCCTACGGTTATATTTTGTCGGACAGAAAAAAATACATCTTAAGATTATCATGAGGAAATAATGAAGAATGTTTATTACGCTCTTTAGGATTTAACATGGACAGCGAAAATTATTTTTTGTTCTTCTGGAGCGCACCGACTAAAGTGAGTATTCTTTTATTTAATTCTTCAACGTATACACAAGAGGAGAACGAGTTGTCGGTCGTCCCATCTTCACCTCCTGGAAGATAAGTAATTAGGTTTTTCGTGGAATACAAGAAAACATATTTTCAACTGACTTAGCTGACCAAATACACACATCGAAAAAAGTTTTCCATCACCTCAGGTCTCAGAACTCCTGAAGATAGACGTTGACTGTGGGTATTTTATCACATGCACAGTCCCTTTGACTGGTCAGAGATGTCACTAAACCCACCCAAAGATGCAAACAACCATGCTTGAGTAGCGCCTATTGGACGGAGGGGGTCTGACAGCTGATCAGTTCCAGTCATTCCACCAGAAAGGACGTACACGGCTCATGTTGTCTGTATTTCAACCATGCCTAGACGGTCTGTACCGCGGTTCGATCGCGTCCGCATTGTTACTTTGTGTCAGGAAGGGCTTTCAACAAGGAAAATGTCCAAGCGTCTAGGAGTGCAGCAAAGCGATGTTGTTCGGACACGGAGGAGACACAGAGAGACAGAAACTGTCGATGACATGCCTCACTCAGGCCGCCCAAGGGGTACTACTGCAGTGCATGACCGCTACCTACGGATTATGGCTCGCAGGAACCCTGAGAGCAACGCCACCATGTTGAATAATGCTTGTCGTGCAGAAGCAGGACGTCATGTTACGACTCAAGCTGTGCGCAATAGGCTGCAAGATGCGCAACTTCACTTCCGACGTCCATGGCGAGGTCCATCTTTGCATCCACGAGACCATGCAGCGCGGTACAGATGAGCTTAAGAACATCCCCAATGGACCGCTCAGGAATGACACCACATTTTCTTCACCGATGAGTGTCGCATATGCCTACAACCAGACAATCGTCGTAGAAGTGTTGCAGGCAACCCCGTCAGGCTGAACGCCTTAGACACACTGTCCAACGATTTGAGCAAGGTAGAGGTTCCCTGCTGTTTTGGGGTGCCATTACGTGGGGCCGGCGTACGCATCTGGTCGTAATGGAAAGCGCCGTAACGACTCTGTGATACGTGAATACCATCCTACGACCGATAGTGCAACCTTATCGGCAGGATATTGGGGGGAGGGGGGGGGGCATTCGTCTTCATGGACGACAATTCGCGCTCCCTTCGTGCACATCTTGTGAATGATTCCTTCAGGATAACGAACTCGCTCGATAAGACTGGCCAGAATGTTCTCCAGATATGAATCCTATCGAACATGCCAAGAATAGATTGAAAAGGGCTGTTTATGGACGACATAAGCCACCCACCACTCTGAGGGATCTTCGCCGAATCACCGTTTAGGAGTGGAGGAATCTGGACCAACAGTGCCTTGATGAACTTGTGGATAGGATGCCACGACGAATACAGACATGTATCAATCCAAGAGGACGTGCTACTGGATACTAGAGGTATCGGTGTGTACAGCAGTCTGGAGCACCACCTCTGAAGGTCTCTCTGTATGGTGGTGCAACATCAAATGTGTGGTTTTCATGATCAATAGAAAGGGCAGCATTGATGTTTATGTTGATCTCTATTCCAGTTATCTGTACCAGAACACTCGAAACCGAGGTGATGTAAAATTTTTTTGATGTGTGTTGTTTCAGACTCTCGTCCAAGTAGTTAGACGTTTCCCATGTCAGTCATGATAAAAGCTTCATCTACAGAAAAATCTGACATCAGAAAGTGAAGCGGTGTCTTCCACATGGTCATTTTGTAAGATTACATCGCTGGTTTCGTTATACGATTCGTTGATACTTTCGCATTCGCCATGGTGTATCTTCAGCCTGCTGCCGTAACAATTCCTGAGGAAATTCATCTTCATTAGTAAACCGTTGATATTCTGCCACAGCAATCTGCAAACCGACGGTAAGTAGCTAAGAAATGGCTCTTTACGCTTTTCATAGATGGTGAAAAATTATAACGTAAATCACACGGGGATGTCGTAACCGAACCGGGGCAGAGTGCTCCCTAATAGCACCTAAATAATGGGACAAATTGAAGGTCAATTACTTAGCTTTCCACAACGCTGTTCTGCTTGATCGGTAATTCAAAGTCGCAGCCCTCCCAACACTAGCGTTGTTCCCTGTGCGAACGGAAAGAAACAACACCTGTCGGATCCGTCACCATCTACAGGTAGGGAGCTACGGTAAACTGATATGTAATTTTGTAGATCCAATCTCTTACTCTTCTTATATACAGAAATCATCCACACTTTATTCCAGTCTACTTGGATTTCGCTCTAGGCGAGAGACTCGCGGTAGATATAAGCTAAGTAAGTCGGTATTGCCGATGGATACTTTCCGTAAAACTGAAATTCGATAGATCTGACTGCTTATTGTTTTATATTCTTTCACCTGCATCTCAAAGCCAGGGAAGTGTATTTCTATGTTCTCCTTATTGGAACCTGTGCGACGGTGAAACGATAGTATGTTTGTACTATCCTCCTGCGTGACTGGATTTTTACTTGCAGTGATGTAGCATCACATACAATACGGTTATGTTTGTGTAGATACAGCTGAACAAGTTTTTTAAACTTTTATAGAGGTTTATAATAAGTTTATCACTAAACAAATTTCACCGAAAATGATACTAGCCTTAGGTAGAAGATCGATTTCATGCCATCTCACTATTACCATATAAGATTTTGAAGATGTGCAAAAATTTCCTTAAGTCAGCTCACTGCTTTGTAATTATAGAAACTAGAAGTAAGGTAATTTTATTTTGTAACTGTTACTGGAACCGTGGTTGGAACGTTAAAGAAGCCAACCAGAGTAAATATATCGACAGTGTGTTGGGGAGAATAGAAATTGTGTATCAAATATTCTCATCCAGAATGATATAAAGTACTAGTCATTGCAATTAATGATGATCCATGCAGTTCTGCAACAAGGCAGAAAGCAGTAGTCGCAGGCAGAAGGCTTGGAATATTGTGGCGGAATGCTGACTGGTCAAAGGTAGTTGCAACCATCAGGCTAGCATTGAAGTCATATGAAAGACAGCAACCCACCAAATTTTCTACTATTGAAGAGATAAAACTAACATTATTCTTGAATAAATTGTTAAAGAAGTAGAAAACAGATTTGTGGATCATTACTGAATCTCATAAACAAAAGCACGAATATTTTTAAGTGTGAAGAAGGTGAGAGTCTGAAAAATGTGTTGGGAGGAAAATAATTCTGAGTAAGATATGTGGAAGTAAGAAGAATTCATCTGTGGGAAATGCTCGTACTGAATATTTGATATTAGAAGATAAACACTGAATCCTCTCTCCATTTTCATCAGAAAAGCTGGAGAAAGCCCTGAAGACCGCTCGCAGCATTACAGGTTGTTCGGACTAAATCCATTATCCCATGTTATAGTATTTACCTGCCATCGACATAAGTAGACATGACGTTTATTTTCAACTGAATATGGAAAAAATAGCCTGAGAAACGGAGCAGCATCAAAAATAAAAGCGACCTATATCTAGATATACTCTCCGTAAGCCACATTACGGTGTGTGGCGGAAGATATTTCTGCCGTCTCTGAAACTACTCTCTTTTACCTTTTCCTTTCGTGACTCAAGGCTACCGGCAAGCTTACGTATGTACTCTGTTTTCCCCGATTTGTTGTGATCATTTCGTGAGACGTGTATGGGAGGAAGTAATACGCTGCCCGATTCTTCTCGGAACGTGCGCTCAAGGAATTTCAACAGTAAAAGTATCCGTGATGCATCAAGCCTCTCTTCCAGCGACTGCTACTGGAGTTTTTTGAGCACCCCGTCACTCTCAAGCGTACTAAACGATTACGTGACGATATGTGCCGCCTTTCGTTGGATCTCTATCACTTCTCTTAGTTGAATCTCGTTAGTGTTCCAGGCTGCTCAAGGATGTTTTGCCTTGTCACATCATTCCTGGAAGAAATTCATTTCTGCTTCTTACCATTGAATAATGATAAGTGCTTTACCATTGTTATTAGAAAATGTGTTCTTGAGAACTCGTCACATGATGTGGCTCTAGCGTGATGGACGTCCTGCCCATCCTGCTTCAAGCCGAGGAGCGAAAGAGGCAGTCTTGTTGAGAGGACTGCATCACAACGTTTTCATCTGCCTCCATTAAATTTCTCCCTCTGGGGCTACGGGAGCTTCCAGCGACTGAGGAAGACCTGAGAGAGCTGTTTAATAATGTGCGAGAAGCAATTATTTCAGGAACACTGACTGCAGTCGTGATGTGTCAGTTTAGTTGTTTAGCACACCCCTAAGATCAATAGCGATCTAAATGGTAGGGAGACTTCCCATCAGAACGTATAGATTTGAAAGAAACAGTGGCATACAATGGATAACGTCTTACTAAATGAAAATTACTATGGATGGCCAAAATAATCATGGAAGTAGGAATACCACACTTCACACAGATATGTTGCCGACCATTATGGCCGAGTGGTTCTAGGCGCTTCAGTCTGGAACTGCGAGACCGTTAGCAGGTTCGAATCCTGCCTCGGGCATGGTATGTGTGATGTCCTTAGGTTAGTTGGATTTAAGTAGCTAGGGTACTGATGACCTCAGATGTTAGGTCCTATAGTGCTCAGAGCCATTTGAACCATTTTTTTGAACAGATGTGTTAGTGAACGGATTCATTGAACTACTCAGGAAAACTAGCAGCCACTATAATAATTTGGTTTAATGTCATAATACACCAAAATTTATATGCCCACTGAATCACGTTCATAAGCACTTAATAGGCGGACAAGGGACTGAAAGTACAAACTATAGCCTTATCACAGACGACTGGAAATGAAATGAAACTATGTCGCGGATGCGGCCAATGAGTGTGAAAGAGGTTAGCGATTTGAAGAAAGACTCTAGGAGAAGCTAGAATGCACACCAATACCTCCTCCAAACTGCATGACGGATGCAGCTAACTGGCTGAAAAAAACTAAATCTGTGCAATGAAACCCTGATGCAAATTTACCAACTTCACATGTCTTACTACTTGTCTTACTAGCTACCTCAATGGTGCGTGTTCGCCAAGCTCAAACTGTGTGAGTGTAGAAGGTGGCTGAAGCAGAGGCTAGAAATGTTCAATTATGAACCTCTATACTTTACGTCGGAGACGTCTCTCTTTCTGCGGCTCTGTCTCCATCCCTGGAAAAAGTGTCATCTGAAGTGCCCCAAATCAAGTTTATTTGATGTCCCTGATGCAAGTGTGCTGGCTTTATGAAACTTCTGTGGTTCCGCCAGCATCAGAACCTTGCTGGCTAATGGCAGCAGACGTTGGAAGTTTCGATCAATAATAATTTTATGCTAAGTTTGACGATTTCGTACTGTCACACATTTTATCATTGTCAACCAATAAGCTATGATGGGAAGGAAAAATCAGAAAATCTCCCCGATTACCCATCAAATTTCCAGATATGGCCAACTCAAACCTCTGCTTGCATGCACATGTGAAAACTAGCCACTTCTACCGAAATAATTAGTACGATCCAATCACAGAATCCCTTGCTATGATCTGAATAAGCAATACAGCAAGGTTCATTTGCTTGGCCTTTTGATCTTATGTAGTTAAACAGGATTCATTTTCAACTGTCACACAATGAAGTTTATAGGGTATGCCGCACAGCCTCTTCAACACTCCCACTGTGCAGACACTGCAGGCAGCTGTGTGCTTTTCTATACCTGCCCAGAGATGGCTTTTAGCATCAACAACTTTATGACACTCCTATTTTTCCTATGTGAACTGCTCTGTAGTGAGTCAGCGAGAAAGCCCTCGGGCTGCAGGAATAACAGGTTTCCTTAACAATGTTAGAGGGAAAGGAGATGAAAAATTAATTAGCAGTGCAGTCATTAGGAGTAGTGAATTTTGTTCATAGTTTTTATGCAGCGTTAAAGGTTTAACGTTAATGCTTATTGGGATCTGCATACTACATTATAATTATACAAGACGAATTTGATTATAAATTGCCACATGACGCAGTGAGTTCATCAGCGACGTTGTGTGTGTGAATGTGTCCTTCTACCGATAGTTTTCCTTGAAAAATATGCTTTTAAATAATCACAAACTTGGATGGCGGTAGCTAGCCGTGAAGCAGGTCACAGTTAATGCGGGGATCCTTGAGCTATAAGCTACTGAATCTTTTATTGAACATTGCATTTTGCCAAACAGGCAAGTCTGAAATTTTGCATACATTGGTACTTGTATAAACAATATATTGGATCGTCAATACTTTCTAACAAATCCTGTGACAGGGCGCTAGGCTTTAATCTTGAAACAATTAATAATCCAAACAGTTTCAAAATGTTTCAAACGTATCTTAAAGTGCTACAATTGACTTTGGCCCTTATATCAGTTAAGAATTTAAACACTCACTAAAAGAAAGTGTCTTTTGGAAGAACCATATACACTCCTGGAAATGGAAAAAAGAACACATTGACACCGGTGTGTCAGACCCACCATACTTGCTCCGGACACTGCAAGAGGGCTGTACAAGCAATGATCACACGCACGGCACAGGGGACACACCAGGAACCGCGGTGTTGGCCGTCGAATGGCGCTAGCTGCGCAGCATTTGTGCACCGCCGCCGTCAGTGTCAGCCAGTTTGCCGTGGCATACGGAGCTCCATCGCAGTCTTGAACACTGGTAGCATGCCGCGACAGCGTGGACGTGAACCGTATGTGCAGTTGACGGACTTTGAGCGAGGGCGTATAGTGGGCATGCGGGAGGCCGGGTGGACGTACCGCCGAATTGCTCAACACGTGGGGCGTGAGGTCTCCACAATACATCGATGTTGTCGCCAGTGGTCGTCGGAAGGTGCACGTGCCCGTCGACCTGGGACCGGACCGCAGCGACGCACGGATGCACGCCAAGACCGTAGGATCCTACGCAGTGCCGTTGGGGACCGCACCGCCACTTCCCAGCAAATTAGGGACACTGTTGCTCCTGGGGTATCGGCGAGGACCATTCTCAACCGTCTCCATGAAGCTGGGCTACGGTCCCGCACACCGTTAGGCCGTCTTCCGCTCACGCCCCACCATCGTGCAGCCCGCCTCCAGTGGTGTCGCGACAGGCGTGAATGGAGGGACGAATGGAGACCTGTCGTCTTCAGCGATGAGAGTCGCTTCTGCCTTGGTGCCAATGATGGCCGTATGCGTGTTTGGCGCCGTGCAGGTGAGCGCCACAGTCAGGACTGCGTACGACCGAGGCACACAGGGCCAACACCCGGCATCATGGTGTGGGGAGCGATCTCCTACACTGGCCGTACACCTCTGGTGATCGTCGAGGGGACACTGAATAGTGCACGGTACATCCAAACCGTCATCGAACCCATCGTTCTACCATTCCTAGACCGGCAAGGGAACTTGCTGTTCCAACAGGACAATGCACGTCCGCATGTATTGCGTGCCACCCAACGTGCTCTAGAAGGTGTAAGTCAACTACCCTGGCCAGCAAGATCTCCGGATCTGTCCCCCATTGAGCATGTTTGGGACTGGATGAAGCGTCGTCTCACGCGGTCTGCACGTCCAGCACGAACGCTGATCCAACTGAGGCGCCAGGTGGAAATGGCATGGCAAGCCGTTCCACAGGACTACATCCAGCATCTCTACGATCGTCTCCATGGGAGAATAGCAGCCTGCATTGCTGCGAAAGGTGGATATACACTGTACTAGTGCCGACATTGTGCATGCCCTGTTGCCTGTGTCTATGTGCCTGTGGTTCTGTCAGTGTGATCACGTGATGTATCTGACCCCAGGAATGTGTCAATAAAGTTTCCCCTTCGTGGGACAATGAATTCACGGTGTTCTTATTTCAATTTCCAGGAGTGTACATGTATTCCTGGCTTGAAATAAGAAAACTATTTGGGGTGTTCAGTCAAAATTAAGTTATCTAAATTGAACATCGAATGTATTAAGTTACCCAAAAATTTTAAACTCCAATCCACATACAATTGCAACAGGGTTCCATAACATAAAGGAGTACATTTAACTTAGAGATTACAATAAGGCAAACCATTTATACATGAATTCACAATATTGCCCAGACCAAGCATGAAAAAGGCCGAAAATAGCACTGAGAAAAATTAAATCGTAAGCGAATCATGAACATATTCATTAACAACCCATTACTACAGAGAGATAATTGCTCAGAGTTTACAATGGTATCCAAGAATTCAGTAAGTGCAACGTGAAGTTCATGCTTTAAGACCCTATCTCAACTTAATGACTTATAGGTAATCACTGATAATTGACACTCCAACCGACAAGTGAGAGAATCATAAGAGGAGTACTTATACTTGGAAAAGCCCCAGAAGAACGGAAAAATTTCCGTCAGATTAAATCATAATTAGGCAGAGATTTCATGATCAGGCCGAGATTCCGAAATCAGTTACTGGATTTAAAGACTTACCCAGGAAGAGACATAGATCACAATAAAGTAGTGATGAAGAGTCGACTAAAGGTCAAGAGACTGACAGGAAGAATCGACGCGCAAAGGAGTGGGATACGGAAATACTAAGGAATGAAGAGATACACAGAATTTGTGAATCGTTATAGACACCGCTTACTAGACAGTTCCGTTGCAGAGGAATAGACATCTCTAAAAAGGGTAATCACAGAATTGAAAAGAAAAACATAGGTACAAAAAAGGTAACTGCGAAGAAACTCTGGTTAACAGGAGAAATACTTCAGTTGATGGATGAAAGAAGGAAGTATAAAAATTAAGTATAAAAATGTTCCGCGAAACTCGGCATCACACAAATACAAGTTACTTGCAAATATAATAAATATGGGTCGCAGGGAAGCTAAGGCGAAATGACTACAGGGAGAATGTGAAGTAATCGAAAACCAAGTGAATGTCAGAAGGACTGACTCATGATATAGAAAAGCCTTCGATTTAATTAAAAGCAAGACTGCAATAGAAAGTCACTGCTAACACAAAGGAGAGAGAGCACGTTGAAGGCCTCTATAACGGGGAAAAAGGAGAACATTAGTCGATATGTAAGAGATAGAGGATACCGTATTAGAATCGGAATTTGATAGTGCTTTGGGAGTTTTAAGGTCAAATAAGGCTGAAGGGATAGGTAATATTCTACCAGAAGTTCTAAGATCATTCGGGGAAGTGATAACAAAACATATTCACGTTATTGTGTAGAATATGTAAGTCTGGCGATGTACCATTTGATTTTCGGAGAAATATAATCTACACAATTCCGAAGATAGTAAGAGCTCACAAGTGCGAGCTTAACATCTGATTCATCCAAGTTGCTGGAAAGAATAATATACAGAAGAATGGAAAATAAAATTGAGGATGTTTTAGATGATCATCAGTTTTGCTTAATGAAATGTAAATGCACGAGAAATACAGTTCTGCGGTTGATTATGGAAACGAAAGACAAATCAGCGCATGTTAATAGGATTTGGTTACCTGGAAAAACTTGCTACAGTGTCAAATTGTGCAAGGTCTGCGAAATTCTGAGTAAAATAGAGGTAATCTGTAGGGAAAGACGGGTAATACATAGTACGTACAGAGCTAAGAGAGAACGACAAGAATGGAAGGCCAAGAAAGAATATATATGAGATACTAACAAAAGAAGGCACAGCATGATAAGACATCTGTTAAGATGTCAGGGACTGACTTCCATGTCATTAGAGGGAGGTATAGAGGGTAAAAACTATGGAGGAAGACAGAAACAGGAATACATCCTTTACATACGTGAGACCTAGTTGCGTAGCTTGCAGTTTCTGCTCTGAGATTATAGCAGGAGAGTAATTTGTGGAGGGTCGCATCGAACCTGTCAGAAGAGCGATGACTACAGAGGGAAATTCCAACTCGCATGCAATATATTTTACATATACGTTTGTACTTTCATGTTTCCACTTCGTTCCATGGCACTTTCTTGCCGTAATCTGGTTTTTCGAATCACCAATCAGAGGGTGTATCTGTCCCTACGGGTACTCCATCTCTTTGCAGTTTTACTCATTCATTGGTGGTGTACTATTCTACACAACCTCAATGGGTCCGAGTTACACTTTTTGAGTGTTGTGATCTTCAACAACGATTGCATAACTCCCCTACATTAGAATATTAACAGGAACCTTACAGCATTAAGCGATTAACTTAACATTAAGCTTAAGTTACAGGTCTTGAAAACATCACTCGACGTATTTTAGTTCTTGTTCACCTCACGTAAAACGTAAAATAGCCGTAGTCATTATATCCTCAGCGATTTCTGGCGACACTGTGCCATAAGTAAAGAAGACGGAAGACTGAATGTACTTTTCAATGTTGTAGGGTAGAAACGTTTTAACAAGTCACGGCGTTTTTGGTTATTTATTTTCCACAACAGCGTTGCAAAGTAAATTTAGAGCTAAACAACTTCCGGTAGAACTCTCAGGTTTGGTAACTGTCACGACATGGTTCCCTTTTTCAAGCCCTGTGTTGTTTAGGTGCTGGGAGAGGTGCGATGGCAAATTAATTTGCTTGCGATGTGAATGTCCGTGAAAAGCTAAGTTGCGTTCCGGTGCATAAATTTTATTGAGATTACGTTCTGTAATGCATTGCTATTCCTCGTAGAACAATCCGAGGTGAGTAAAGTACTGCAGTGAGCAGGTGCAGGTTGACTGCCTATGCCCGGCGTCCTTCCTAGGTTTTATCGAAAACTGTTAACGCAAATTTTTTTGGTTTCACGCATCTTAGGAAATCTGGTAACGAAGAATCTAATAACGAGCTTTGCAGTTACCTGAAATATGGTGTACACTGCAGGAAATGAAGTCAGCTGCGTAAATTCAAATGAACACATTTGAAACGTCCCGTTAGAAAAATAATGAATGTCTGTGTTGGTAAGCTTCTACGGTATTTGATACAAGGACAGCTGAGTAGAACTGAACGTACTCAGACAGTTCACTCTTTACTTATTCTGATCATCACTAAATTGACACATAATATTTTCTTTTAGCGCAACGAAATCTGACTTTCAATAATTCCTACAGAAGAACAGCCCTGACCAACAATAACCTATACCTTTCATGAATCACTTACCTCGCAAAAATCTTGATAGCGAACAAACAATGTATTTACCTTTTTTTTGTCATCAGTCTACTGACTGGTTTGATGCGGCCCGCCACGAATTCCTTTCCTGTGCTAACCTCTTCATCTCAGAGTAGCACTTGCAACCTACGTCCTCATTTATTTGCTTGACGTATTCCAATCTCTGTCTTCCTCTACAGTTTTTGCCCTCTACAGCTCCCTCTAGTACCACGGAAGTCATTCCCTCATGTCTTAGCACATGTCCTATCATCCTGTCCCTTCTCCTTATCAGTGTTTTCCACATATTCCTTTCCTCTCCGATTCTGCGGAGAACCTCCTCATTCCTTACCTTATCAGTCCACCTAATTTTCAACATTCGTCTATAGCACCACATCTCAAATGCTTCGATTCTCTTCTGTTCCAGTATTCCCACAGTCCATGTTTCACTAACATACAATGCTGTACTCCAGTCGTACATCCTCAGAAATTTCTTCCTCAAATTAAGGCCGGTATTTCATATTAGTAGACTTCTTTTCGCCAGACATGCCTTTTTTGCCATAGCGAGTCTGCTTTTGATGTTCTCCTTGCTCCTTCCGTCATTGGTTATTTTACTGCCTAGGTAGCAGAATTCCTTAACTTCATTGACTTCGTGACCATCAATCCTGATGTTAAGTTTCTCGCTGTTCTCATTTCTACTACTTCTCATTACCTTCGTCTTTCTCCGATTTACTCTCAGACTATACTGTGTACGCATTAGACTGTTCATTCCGTTCAGCAGATCATTTAATTCTTCTTCACTTTCACTCAGGATAGCAATGTCATCAGCGAATCGTATCATTGTTATCCTTTCACCTTGTATTTTAATTCCACTCCTGAACCTTTCTTTTATTTCCATCATTCCTTCCTCGATGTGCATATTGAAGAGTAGGGGCGAAAGGATACAGCCTTGTCTTACACCCTTCTTAATACGAGCACTTCGTTCTTGATCGTCGACTCTTATTATTCCCTCTTGGTTGTTGTACTTATTGTATATGACCCGTCTCTCTCTATAGCTTACCCCTACTTTTTCAGAATCTTGAAAAGCTTGCACCATTTTATATTGTCGAACGCTTTTTCCAGGTCGACGTATCCTAAGAACGTGTTTTGATTTTTCTTTAGCCTTGCTTCCAATAATAGTCGTAACGTCAGAATTGCCTCTCTCGTACCTTTACTTTTCCTAAAGCCAAACTGATCGTCACTTAGCGCATTCTCAATTTTCTTTTCCATTCTTCTGTATATTATTCTTGTAAGCAGCTTCGATGCATGGGCTGTTAAGCTGATTGTGCGATAATTCTCGCACTTGTCAGCTCTTTCCGTCTTCGGAATTGTGTGGATGATGCTTTTCCGGAAGTCAGATGGTACGTCGCCAGACTCATATATTCTACACACCAACGTGAATAGTCGTTTTGTTGCCACTTCCCCTAATGATTTTAGAAATTCTGATGGAATGTTATCTATCTCTTCTGCCTTATTTGACCGTAAGTCCTCCAAAGCTCTTTTAAATTTCGATTCTAATACTGGATCCCCTATCTCTTCTAAATCGACTCCTTCTTCTTCTTCTATCACATCAGACAAATCTTCACCCTCATAGAAGCTTTAAATGTATTCTTTCTACCTATCTGCTCTCTCCTCTGCATTTAACAGTGGCCGGCCGCGGTGGTCTCGCGGTTCTAGGCGCGCAGTCCGGAACCGTGCGACTGCTACGGTCGCAGGTTCGAATCCTGCCTCGGGCATGGATGTGTGTGATGTCCTTAGGTTAGTTAGGTTTAAGTAGTTCTAAGTTCTAGGGGACTTATGACCACAGCAGTTGAGTCCCATAGTGCTCAGAGCCATTTGAACCATTTAACAGTGGAATTCCCGTTGCACTCCTAATGTTACCACCTTTGCTCTTAATGTCACCAAAGGTTGTTTTGACTTTCCTGTATGCTGAGTCTGTCCTTCCGACAATCATATCATTTTCGATGTCTTCACATTTGTCCTGCAGCCATTTCGTCTTAGCTTCCCTGCACTTCCTATTTATTTCATTTCTTAGTGACTTGTATGTCTGTATTCCTGATTTTCCCGGAACATGTTTGTACTTCCTCCTTTCATCAATCAACTGAAGTATTTCTTCTGTTACCCATGGTTTCTTCGCAGCTACCTTCTTTGTACCTATGTTTTCCTTCCCAACTTCTGTGATGGTCCTTTTCAGAGACGTCCATTCCTCTTCAACTGTGTTGCCTTCTGCGCTATACCTTATTGCTGTATCTATAGCGTTAGAGAACTTCAAACGTATCTCGTCATTCCTTAGAACTTCCGTATCCCACTTCTTAGCGTATTGATTCTTCCTGACTAATGTCTTGAACTTCAGCCTACTCTTCATCACTACTATATTGTGATCTGAGTCTATATCTGCTCCTGGGTACGCCTTACAATCCAGTATCTGATTTCGGAATCTCTGTCTGACCATGATGTAATCTAATTGAAATGTTCCCGTATCTCTCGGCCTTTTCCAAGTATACCTCCTCTTCTTGTGTTTCTTGAACAGGGTATTCGCTTATACTAGCTGAAACATGTTACAGAAAATTAGTCTTTCTCCTCTTTCATTCCTTGTCCCAAGCCCATACTCTCCTGTAACCTTTTCTTCTACTCTTTCCCCTACAACTGCATTCCAGTCGCCCATGACTAACTTAATAATGTTCAAAAGTCATCATATATATATATATATATATATATATATATATATATATATATATATATATATATATATATATATATCCATTCATGACATCCTTTTTCTGGCAGACACACGTCCGGATCGTCCGCTTGTAGTAACCTCTCAAAACTCTGGCATCTCTTTCTCCACATTCACCACTACTGGCGGCGCCGGCCGCGGTGGTCTCGCGGTTCTAGGCGCGCAGTCCGGAACCGTGCGACTGCTACGGTCGCAGGTTCGAATCCTGCCTCGGGCATGGATGTGTGTGATGTCCTTACGTTAGTTAGGTTTAAGTAGTTCTAAGTTCTAGGGGACTAATGACCACAGCAGTTAAGTCCCATAGTGCTCTGAGCCATATATGAACTACTGGCGGCCCACCTCGCTACGTGCTGTTCACATCCTGCTGCTCAACACTACACAGACGTATATTCCTACAATGCCAACCAGCCACAGACTGCACACAGCACAGTCAGTGGTCAGTGCTGTCCACACAGAGCGCTACGTGGCGTTACCAACATAAAAACCTAAACAGCCTACCAAACACATTATGAAAGTTAACATCACAAAGCGTAAATTTCTTCTTGATGATCTTTTGGTACTCTGTGTCGATTAAGTATTATATTAGAAATCTGCCTAAAATCGCTCAAAAGAGGAAAGGCCGCTGGACCTGATGGTATACCTGTTCTATTTTACACGTAGTACGCGAAGGAACTTGCCCCCCTTCTTACAATGGTGTACCGTAGGTCTCTAGAAGAGCGTAGCGTTCCAAAGGATTGGAACAGGTCACAGATCATCCCCGTTTTCAAGAAGGGACGTCGAACAGATGTACAGAACTATAGACCTATATCGCTAACGTCGAACAGATGTAGAATTTTGGTCCACGTATTATGCTCGAGTATAATGACTATTCTGGAAACTAGAAATCTACTCTGTAGGAAATTCATGGGTTTCGAAAAAGACGATCGTGTGAAACCCAGCTCGCGCTATTCGTCCACGAGACTCAGAGGGCCATAGACGCGGGTTCACAAGTAGACGCCGTGTTTCTTGACTTCCGCAAGGCATTCGATACAGTTCCCCACAGTCGTTTAACAAACAAGGTAAGAGCATATGGACTATCAGACCAATTGTGTGATTGGATTGAAAAGTTCCTAGATAACAGAACGGAGCATGTCATTCTCAATGGAGAGAAGTCTTCCGAAGTAAATGTGATTTCAGGTGTGCCGCAGGGGAGTGTCGTAGGACCGTTGATATTCACAATATACATAAAAGACCTTGTGGATTAAATCGGAAGTTCACTGAGGCTTTTTACGGATGATGTTGTGGTATATCGAGAGGTTGTAACAATGGAAAATTGTACTGAAATACAGGAGGAGCTACAGCGAATTGACGCATGGTGCAGGGAATGGCAATTCATTCTCAATGTAGACAAGTGTAATGTGCTGCGAATACATAGAAAGAAAGATCTCATATCATTTAGCTACAATATAGCACGTCATCAATTGGAAGCAGTTAATTCCATAAACTATCTGGGAGTACGCGCTAGGAGTGATTTAAAATGGAATGATCATATACAGTTGATCGTCGGTAAAGCAGATGCCAGACTGAGATTCATTGGAAGAATCCTAAGGCAATGCAATCCGAAAACAAAGGAAGTAGGTTACAGTACGCTTGTTCGCCCACTGCTTGAATACTGCTCAGCAGTGTGGGATCCGTACCAGACAGGTTTGATAGAAGAGATAGAGAAGATCCAACGGTGAGCAGCGCGCTTCGTTACAGGATCATTTAGTAATCGCGAAAGCGTTACGGAGATGATAGATAAACTCCAGTGGAAGACGCTGCAGGAGAGACGCTCAATAGCTCGGTACGGGCTTTTTTGATGTTTCGAGAACATACCCTCCTACGTATATCTCTGGAAGTGACCATGAGGATAAAATCAGAGACATTAGAGCCCACCCAGAGGCATTCCGACAATCCTTCTTCCCACGAACAATACGAGACTGGAATAGAAGGGAGAACCGATAAGGGACTCAAGGTACCCTCAACCACACACCGTCAGGTGGCTGTCGGAATATGGATGTAGATGTAGAGAACTGGAAAGTGGAACACTGGCGTTTGTTAGATCAGTTGAATACTTATAAAAAGCACATGTTCCGTGTTGTAGCGGCAAAGAACTCTTTAACACTTTTTTAAATAAACGCTTTTGCCATTTTAAGAGTGTAAGAATGAAAGGAATGGTGCGTACGTATGGGATAGGAGATGAATGACTTATTTTGAGGTCGAAGATTGGCCTTTCTTCACGATAGTTTTAACTTACATTGTTTTCCGTCAGAGGACAAGTGGGGCAGTGTTGTCACACCTGATCCATAACGTACTTCGTTCAATTAAACAAAGAGGAATAAATTAGGATTAATTCTAAAACAAGATCTAGTTAAGAGGAGTACTAATTCTGAAAGTAACTCATTTCAACAAGTCTAGAAACGCAGACGTAATTAGTTGCTACTCAATTTCTTAGTGCTTATTAATTAAATACATAGCTTGAAAAGAAGGGAGCTGTGAGTTAATTCTGGCCTCGTTCCTTGACATGATGTGAAGATTGCTCTGGTCTAGTGACGAGACATTACGTATAATCATGCTAAGAGCGCCACCCCTCTCCCCAGGGCTCTGGTTGGCCGGCCAGTCATTAATTTAACGCGTGGCACAGACCGTGGCCGCGCTGCGGGTTGCGGTACAGCCAGGCGCGCGGGTCTGCGACGTAGCAGCAAGCTGCCCTTATGACTTCTCTTTTTACTTACACTCAGAGACTTCTTGATGAAACGAAACGAAAGGTCCTATACTGTTATTTCTCGTGTTTGGCACATTGCTTGTACAAAACGTTAACTATTAGAATCGAAGATGTTTTGCTTCAACAACCTACCCCCACCCGATTCTAAGAAAACCATCTACACACAACGCGCAAACGACTGTGTTGACGGGATCAATAGATAACTGAATAATTGAGCAGTTTTTACCCCTAATCAAATGACGTGCGTGTGAGGTATCGTCTCAGTTGCGAGACTGGATTCGTGATTTTTTGACAGAACGTTGACAGTTCATAGCGTTTGACGGAAAGTCGTCGAGTAAAACAGAAGTAATTTCTTGCGTTCATCAAGGAAGTTTCACAGGCTCTCTGCTGTTCCTGAACTACATAAACGATTTAGGAGACAATTAGAGTGGCACTCTTAGATTGTTTGCAGATGATTCTGTCATTAGATGATCAAAACAAATTGCAAAAACGACTTCGGCAAGACAGCGTATTGTGCGAAAAGTGGAAATTGATACCAAGTGATGAAACGTCTGAGCTATTCCACATGAGTACCAAAACGACCCCGCTAAATTTCGGTTACACGGTAAATTACACAAATCTAAAGGCTGAAAATTCAGCTAAGCATTTAGGGATTACAATTACGAATTTTTTAAGTCGGAACGATCACTTACATAATGTTGTGTGTAAAAGATTACGATTTACTGTCGGAACGTTGAGAAAATGCTACAGGTCTAGTAACGGGACTGCTTACGCTACGTTTGTACATCCACTCCTTGGAATATTGATTTGCGGTGTGGGATTCGCTTAAGATAGGATCGACAGAAGACACGGAAAATGTTCAAAGAAGGGCAGCTCTTTTTTGTACCGTCACGAAATAGACGAGAGAGCACCATGTATATGATACGTGAATTTGGGTGGAAACATTCGTTGGCGTAGGATCTTCTTATGAAATTTCTATCAGCAGCCTTCTCCTCAGAGTGTGAAAATAATTAGTAGGCGCCCACCTACCCAAGGGAGGATTGATTATCATAATGAAATAGGATAAATCAAAGCTCGCATAGAAACATTTAAGTGTTCATTTTTCCCGCGTGGTTTTCGGAGGTGGAACCGAACAGAAATAGCTTGAAAGTGTTTTGATGGAACCCTGCTAGGCACTTAATTGTGAATTATAGAGTAATCATTAAAATGTAGATCTGTAATGTGGGATCCGTAAATACGTAGCTTCCTAGAAATTGAGGAAAGTAACTTTTATGACTACCGCTTATTACCCATCAGGTAATTCTGGCATAGCAACCAAGGTATTTGGTTGTGAAACAGAGACTTCGATTCCCAAACGCGATCTGGAGATACTCTTTCTTCATTTATCAATATTGGCAAGAATAGAACGGTCAACAAGGTAAGTAAATGAGAAAGGGATAATAACAGGTGGGAAAATAAATTTATCAATAGACTTTTTCTCAAATGTCTTTCCTAGAGCAAGATCATGATGGACCAAATTTTAGGAGAAGGGTGAAGAAATGGATCATAGCCCAGAAATCGCATAAACGATATTTATGGAAAAAAACTGTAAACATAAATCTGATCAGTCAGACGGGGATTTGACATAAATTTCTCTCGCGTTCTAGTTCTATGCTTTAACAACAGTAGATATCAATCAGTATAAAATCGTATTTCGATCTCTACCGATTGGCAGTTTAGTGCCAATATTGACAGCCTATGCAGATGGAGAGAGCATAGAACAAAAATAAAAATCCGTGTCATCGTGTTTTTGTGGTGTACTGTCGATAAGACTAGGGATTGTCAAAACAAACGTACGAATCTCATGGTCAACTAAAACAGTTACTTGATACCTTAGTTCTGAGGAATGGATATTGCGATTTCATACTAGTGTCACTGACGCACTTTCCAACTGACAATCGACATACTCGTACATTGTCTCTGAAACGCTTTGTGTTTACAGATCACTGCGCTGTAAGCCATAAGTCAATTTTTCTTGATGGCATGCCGCAAGGGCATGTATAGGATTGAGTAGGAAGTCATATCACAGGTACGCCAGCCTCTTCGAAGACTTTTCCAGAGCTCAATAACACCTTTGTCAAGGTTTTCGGAAATTTCCTTAGAACAACATAGTACCTCTCAATGTTGATAGTAGCAACTTTCTGTAAGGTACAGTAATTATGGCCGCTTCACCTCTTTCTGGTCTGCTCCACTGCTGATGAAGCTCTCTTCCGTCCTTCACACTTTACAACGTATTTCCAAAACACTGCCCTTGTGAAATATTTTGTATTATACTTCAGCACTTTCTACAAAATTTACTGTTTATTAGTGCATTAACATTTTTGAAGAGTGGACGGTATAAATTCACAATTTAGACTGTACTGCAAAACTGAAGGACGAAAATAACTATCGCATGACGTGTCACTACCAAGCAACGTAACTCACTTAGACTAGCATCATACATAAAAACAACTGCTACAGTATAGGAAAGAAGGTAGCTGAAAAAAATACGTAATTGTTTGTCTTTTAACTTTAATCTGAAGGGTCGCTGTTGGAGATACATCATTTTGTGAAACATTTAAGCGATCCAATAAAAAATAATAAAATAAAGTGAGAAGTGTTGATAAAAAATATTATCATTTACGTAGTTACAAAACCTGTATCGTGTCAAAAGATTATTACGCATGTTTATTGAAGTATTTAATACGTGTGGTGTGGTTACAGTTTAGCAAGCTTATGGTGAAGCGGATAAGAGCCTGAAGTATTCGCAAACAATTATTACAATTATCAACTTTCGACAAAGATGAAGCAGGAGTACTAACCATCAGCTTGGTAGGCTTGTCGACGCATTGCAGACCGCGCTATAATCGTCGACCTAAAAGTTAAAAGAATATAATATTTGTGTTTCAAAAAATGAGTTCCAAATAATGTAATCATCTAAATAATTAATTATAAGTAAAATACATTAAACGCCAAACTGTTCACATTGACTCATATTCTACCCTGCCTATTCTCATTATAGCATTTTTTGCTGCTTTCATCTGACCATAAATACTTATCTTCTCTTCATTTCACTTTTCTGACTCCCACTATATCGAGATTGAGCCTTTGTATCTCTCTTTTCAGATTTTCTCCTTTCCCTACTCCGTATTAACTTCTGAAATTTCCTACTCCTCTTGTAGAACGTTATCCTTTACTTGGTTATTGCATCCTTTTCTTATGTGTATTACTATTATGCTCTTAAGATTACGTTAATCTTGATATTCCAAGTCAGTAAAAAGCAAAATACTCAACTTGTTTACCAAAAATATTAACTGTCTACTCACGAATTGTATGTGTTCACCAACAGTTTGTAATGACAAGCTATAGGACAAAATACACGGATATAACGAGTTTTTCATTAAAAATACAGATCTACAGTGTGCTACAGAATTAAAGCGTTTACAAGTCAACCGACATCCGCGAATTTCAATTATTTGTACTTTATCTGAAACTATGGTTTCATTTTTATTCTAATGAGAACATATTTGTTCGTCTGCACTTATGTGATAGTCGAACAATATTCTCAAGTCTGACGTGTTAGTTCAAGAAATGTAAATTGATATTTGAGGGAGGGATTGGGTGGGAGCCTCGCTTTATTGTTCCGGGAACATACCTTAGCCAATATCAGCCGAAATTAAAATATAGTTTCGTTTCATATAGAAAATTTGTAAAAATAGTGGAGAATAATGAAACGTTGATAAAGTCTTCAGGAAAACTTTCAAGTCTAGATAAAATTAAATTCTTCGGTTTATTTGTTTGCTTTTCTTCTTTAATTTAATTTGACTTCTAGTCACTTATTAGTGTCTGCAGATCATTTCCTTTAAAGCAGGCCTTGTGTGCACTGCGGGAAAGAGAGATACCGTGCAACCTAAAAGTATTTTCTCGTGTTTGCATGACGCAATTCATTTAAGGGCAGATGTAGGGCAACACTGAGGAAAAATTTGTAATTTTTTTATTGCGTAAATTATTAGATTGGTTCTTTAAGAATAACACCGCACGGTTTCATAATCGAATTATGGCTAGAAAATTGGTTTTAAAACAGTTTGTTTGGGCGTCTGCGCCTGCGACGCCCCATATTTCTATGCTGTGATAAACACGTTGTCTATGCTAGAAATCTTTGTACGTTTTTTCTTTCTTTCACACAATCTAAACGAACGACAGAAGTCTAGAAGGCTGTGAGGAAGATTACCTTTGCTTGTTAATTTGTTTACAACGTGTTTTTTTAATAGTACATGCTACAAACTTATTTTAATTTTAGCTTTGCATATATCAACCTGTTTTGCTCGAAATGGGTCATAACAGTGGTCGCATATTCAAAAAATTCAGGAAATTTCGAATTTTAAGTGTAAAGGGTAGAGAAAATTTAAGTGGCAGTGTTACAGATGCTGCTCTTAAGTGTGAAGAACAGTTTTCGACAGAGTCACTGAGTTCATCGAAGAAGAAAATTAGTAAGGAACTGATGATGCTGTGTACAGTCCGAAGACGAGTTTTTCAGTGGATTTAGGTTAAAACTAACTTTCAGGTACCTAGCCAATCCTGAACTGTTTAAAAAAATGTCTACGTGGGAAAACACAGAATAGAAATAAGAGCTATAGTCAGCTTTCATGGATGCGTTGTCCAAAAACAGTACTTGTGTCCTCAGTTGTCGAGGAGGAGGATATTGGTGTTTAACGTCCCGTTGACAACGAGGTCATTAGAGACCGAGCACAAGCTCGGATTAGGAAAGGATGGGTAAGGGAGTCAGCCCTGGCCTTTCAAAGGAACCATCCCGGTATTTGTCTGGTGTGATCTAGGGAAATCACGGAAAATCTAAATCAGGATGGCCGGACGCGGGATTGAACCGTCGTCCTCCCGAATGCGAGTCCAGTGTGCTAACCACTGCGCCACCTCGCTCGGTGTGTCCTCAGTTGTGTTTAAGATAGCTGCATCTGATACCTATCTAGTGTTCAGTATTGGAAATGTAGGTAGGATTAAGTGCCTGGAGGGACTAGTCTTCACACCAAAGATACTCAGAACCATCGATGAAGCGCGGCTGGACAAAGCTTAGACAGCGGAAGAAAAAATGGAAAACTTGGTTAGGCAAAGGAGGCAGGGGAAGAGATTACTCCAGGGAGGTGACGAAAAGAATAAAGATTATGGATATGGACAGCGTTAGTCACTAGATGTATAACAATATTGGCGAAAATTGAAATAATAACTTTAAAGACGAAATGTCATAAACTGACTTTTTTGAACTATAATGCACCTTTTCTCAGGAAAAGTTCTTAAGAATTACGAACTTAATAATTCTGTACAGCACTTTTCCGTTATATTTTCTCTGAGAAAAATTAACCTTTAAATTTTGAGGAAAATAGAGCAGTCCAGGGTAACACAAAACTGAAAACTTAATTTCAAAGCAACTAAAATCTGTTCTAGACGTTTTATTCGCCTCCTATGCCGATATAAACTTTGAAATTCCACTTTTATTGCTTGATTAGATACATTATAGAAAGGTACAGTGTAGAAACAATGGTAATTAAAAATTCAAATTCTTATAAAATATTTGGCTATGTGCAAAATTTGCACAGAATATCAAGAACTATGTTGTACATAATAGTCTCACGTTTTTTCTATTTTAGCTGTAACATTTGTAGCGATATATATATATATATATATATATATGTGTGTGTGTGTGTGTGTGTGTGTGTGTGTGTCTAAGAACAAGAATGCATTTTGCCATACGTCTGTCCTTAAACAGAATTTAGCACCAATAATGGCATCATCGCGTAGCCTATTTTAGAGTTCACCGTATTTCTGGGGAATTTAATAGAATGAAGGGCAGTGCGGTAAGCTGAGGAGCGGTTATCCGCATTAAGTGTAACCTTTTTAAGTTCGACGAAGCATATCAGAGGAAACAGGGGTTAAAAATAAATTCGTGATATACTTTGATAGTTGATGACTACATTCATATTTGACGCAGCAGAAAACTTACAGAAGGAAGGAGAAGAGGTAGTTTTCGTCTTAACTTGAAAGATTGTTTTAAAATTCCATACAAGTAATATATATTCTCGAAATGGAGTACAGAACATTTTCCTGTAACAAAAGACTAAGACAGAAGGTTTTCCAACTACGTATGTCAGACAATTGCAAAGCTATTGTCGCATTTATATGAGTATTTCCTGTTGCACATTAAATATATCTAGTGTGCGGTATTGTTAGAAATGATTTTTAATGAACTTTTGACAATGAGTCGGCACACATGTTTGGTAATCATAATGCGAACATCTATCATTCTGGTGATATATTTGCACATGAGGATTGTCTGTAAGATTGGAAATAGTTGTAAAATAAAGGCTACTAAACCAGCAGCAGTTGTGATGTCTCTGTATTATTAGTGCCATAAAAAAATTTGATCGGTAACAAAACTAAATCGCATCACCTCTACAAATGACCAACATTAGCCAGAGCTAGGCACATGCAAGTAGTCTGTTTTAAAGGTACTTTGACAGAATATGTTACATATATTCTGTAACCTCTTTGTCTTCTCAGGTCTTGAGACATCATTGGCGTACAGAATTAATTCAGTTGGCAGACTTTTAAATTCATATAGGGTATTAGAAGTATAAGTGCAGATACGTGTATTGGTGACTGAGAACTGTGCACGTAACAAAATTGCATCGGTATTTACTTCATTGGATTACTAATATTTATAGGTATTTGAGGCAAGAGCAGGCAATTAATGCTTATTATCACCTGGGAAGAAGGTCAGGTGTAGAAGTGTGAATAGATGGACGCAAAACGATTGGTTTACACTGAGAAGTGTATTCCACTTACTCTTTGAGTTACGAAAGTACAGAAAAAATAAGGTAGAAAGTTATGTCTTTACGGGAAATCTGTTACAGAGAAAGAAGTAACAACTAACCAACTGACAGTATCAATGATGACTATAATAGCATTTACACGAATAACGTCCTGTACAACACCTTTGCACTATTCTGATGATCTTTATATTTACGGTGCTAGTAATAAAAAAAAGCGCGCACCACGAAGGACTTATTCAAATTGGTCACAAATTGATATTCATACAAGTACCGAAGGAACATAAAAAACTATACACTTTGGCGCCCGATGGATGAATTTGTGAGGCTGCAACGCAATTTCATCTTACAGCTTGGAAAGTTAGAAAAGAGAGGATGTGTCGGCATGAGGACAAATTGTCTTTGTATATTTCAATCCATGTACTCAGTTGGACAGTAACTATGCTTCGCAGACAAGCGGGTGAACAATATACGCAGGTATCTTCATTTGAGAGGACGTGCACTTGGGCTCAAAGAAGTTGATTGGAGCAATTAATGAATCACTAGACATTTGAACAGGAGGGATGCACTGTTTTATGATGTTGTCAGGAATGTGTGAACTATGGCCGAAAACAGCGGCAAGAAGGAAGCGGTCGATCTGAAGAGACGACAGAAAGTGAGGACCGAGCAATCGTAAGAGACGATTCAACATTGTCATCGATCCGACTTGCAACTGGTGCTTCAGTGACCATAAGAACCATTGCTAAGGGGTCACAGAATGGACTCTGAGCTCACGCCACCCCTAGCGCCGACTGCCATTGACCTCAGCCTGGAACGTCATTGATTGGAGTAGAATTGTCTTCAGAAAAGAGTACCACTTCTGACTGAGCCCCAGTGGCCTGCAAAAACGTATGTGGAGACGCCCCAGAGAGCGTTGCGATACCAACCCGACTGTCGTCTGTCGTACGGCCTGACAACCATGAATGATGGTCTCGGTTGCCATTTCATTTCCTAGCAGGATCTCTTTGGTTGTTATCCGCGCCACCTTTACAGGACAGTAGTACTTCGACGATATTCTACGCCACATTTTGTTGGCCTTCATGGCTTTCAGCAACATAAAGCTCGAGCACTATGGGACTTAACTGCTGTAGTCATCAGTCCCCTAGAACTTAGAACTACCTAAACCCAACCAATCCAAGGACATCACACAAATCCATGCCCGAGGCAGGATTTGTACCTGCGACCGTAGCGGTCGCGAACAGAGGAATTAATTCAAATTTTCCTTAATATGGATTTCGGCCGAAATTTTTAAATGCTTGCCTTTTAAAGAATTTCCTTTGCTGATCTGAAATATTATTTCTGCTAAATGTCTTCATGCTTGCCAAACCCTACCTAGACCAGTAAGGTCGCTGACCCTCCTACCAGTTAAGAACGTTTGAAGCAATATGGGCAGAGCTCTCCAACCGGCTCGGGATTTGGACGATCTAACGCGCCATTTGGACAGGATCTGGCGTCATGTCTCCCGGGAAAACATCCAAAAACTCTGTCAATTAATGCTAAGTGGAATACCTGTTTGCGAAAGTACCAGAGGTGGACGAACGAGTTTATGACTTGCCCGATTTGTGAAGCTCTTTCTGTATATTAAATCATCCTTTTTTCTGAACTTGCAATCATTTATTTATCTGCGAATATACATCACATCTACTGATTTCCGTCCCATTCGGATAATTTCTTCGCTGTGCGTCGTGTTGCTTTTTGTTAGAGTGTATTTGCACATGTACCCTGTGTCATTACCGTTGTATTCAAATTCATCACCGGCCGGTGTGGCCGAACGGTTCTAGGCGTTTCAGTCTAGAACCGAGCGACCGCAACGGTCGCAGGTTCGAATCCTCTCTTGGGCATGGATGTGTGTGATGTCCTTAGTTTAGTTAAGTTTAAGTAATTTTAAGTTTTAGGGGACTGATGACCTCAGAGCCATTTGAACCATTTGAATCAAATTCATCCAATCGCTAGAAATTAACTTCAATCTAGATCTCATGCACTGAAAGCATAGTAACAGGCAGGTATCAATATTTACTTTATCGAGCTACCTAAAAAATTCAGCAAATCTTAAAGGTGTCACTCATTTCTCCTCACTTCACTAACTCATCGCTTACTGGCACCAAATAAACAGACGTAAAACAAAAGGAAATAATACACATCTGGCCAAAAATTTTTGTAGTAAAGAGAGTAGTGTTTGTGTCGTGACGCATGGCAAGGCGGTGGGGGACATCCAGGTAGCTCTGCCCCAAACGGCTGCCAGTCTCAGTCTATCAGTAAACTCAGGCTCTATCCTGTGTTAATTCTGTTAGGGTTAAACTATACACATAAACTAAAGCGTAGAACTGAATGTATTATTAACTGAGAAGTGAAGCCAGCTTTTAGATTTACTACCAGTGGTACCCGGAGACAACGAGTCCCATGATCGACGAAATCTCCAGGGAGAAAGTGCTGGACCCATTTCGCGACTCAGTGAATAGTAATGACTTTCAACAGGGGCTACGAAACATGTTTAGCAAAATCTTTCACATTGAAATCTGGTTACGCAGGACAGAGCGGATCAGGTTGTGGAAGGGGGCCAAGATCAGTTACTGTTAGTTACACAAGAACAAAAAACTTTATTCTTCGAAACCCAATGCTCAGTTTTCTCTGAGGGCCCAAGAATCTTCTCAATAATAAGGTTTAAATAATTCCTTTTAAGACACAAGGAATTAGAGAAACGGCTGCAGGCCTTACTAAAGTAAAATTAAAATATCTTCTCGGCTAAAGGCCCAAATAATATTTCAGATCAGCAAAGGAAATTCTTTAAAAGGCAAGCATTTAAAAATTTCGGCCGAAATCGATATTAAGGAAAATTTGAATTAATTCCTCTGTTCGCGACCACTACGGTCGCAGGTACAAATCCTGCCTCGGGCATGAATTTGTGTGATGTCCTAGGATTGGTTGGGTTTAGGTAGTTCTATGTTCTAGGGGACTGATGACTACAGCAGTTAAGTCCCATAGTGCTCAGAGCCAGCCTATTCCTCTGCTGAAAGCCCAATAATATTTCAACATAGAAAAAGGTAACCTTTTAAGACAATCATTTACACAATGCAACTGAAAACCATCTTAAGAAAGCTTGAAATATCTTACAACTGAAGGTCCAAACAATTATTCAAAATAATTAAAGACAAACCTTAGGACAAGCATTTACTCAGTACGTCTGAAGGCCATTTTAAGAATTCAATATAATTACGGAGAAACCTTACAGATTGGAAAGCCACAGATTTTAAATACAGGTCTAAATACAGAGCAAATAAGAATTTTAAAAAAAAATCCTTGAAATGGCTCTGAGCACTATGGGACTTATGTTCTAAGGTCATCAGTCCCCTAGAACTTAGAACTACTTAAAGCTAACTAACCTAAGAACATCCCACACATCCACGCCCGAAGCAGGATTCGAATCTGCTACAGTAGGAAAATAATAATAATAATAATAATAATAATAATAATAATAATAAAAACACGGTTGAAGGCCTGGAACAGTACTTGCGACAAAAGAAAATCACAATTACAAACAACAGAACAATAGAACAGTGGTGCTCAGAAGTATTCCAAGGGTCGCCCTGGGGAGGAGACTAACAGCAGTTTAGGTGAGACAGGCAGCCAAGCATAACACTATATAATTGGATGGCAGCACGACCTAGGGACGGATTAAGAACCAATCAACAACCCAATCAATTCCTTTCCACCCAACAACGGAACGTAAACCAAAAACATCAGAGAGGACGATGATCGCAGCAGGTCAATGCCTTAATAATTGGCGTCTAAACATAGTCAAAGCACAATAAACACTCAAAGAAAATGGTAGAACAACATCAAGCTGTCGAACTGGTGTACCGGACAACATCAACACGGCGAGGAAACACACACTCGCTGCTCTGTCCCAACCGACCGACCGCCTACTCCAGTACGCAGACGACATTGATAACTGCTCAGTGGATATCACAGAAGCTGCACACTTGCACCAAGATCTGCAACAATCCTAAAGCCAATCACTGTGGAACAACCAGGAGAAACCACAATTCGATACACACGTAGTTTCCATAAGCGATCGGCGACCAAATACACGTCGTCCAGTGAGACGATCGCCCCGACGACCAACCAAGGTCTTCCCCACTCAAGTTATGTGTGTCGGCAACGGTCGGGCGAATCATGGCTGTCCGGAGCCCACTGGGGCTCCATCCCGACTCCCTTGATGGTTGAAATGGCTCTGAGCACTATGCGGCTTAACTTCTGAGGTCATCAGTCGCCTACAACTTAGAACTACTTAAACCTAACTAACCTAAGGACATAACACACATCCATGCCTGAGGCAGGATTCGAACCTGCGACCGTAGCGGTTTCTCGGCTCCAGACTGTAGCGCCACTCCGGCCGGGACGACTCACTTGATGTCCGTAACTCGGAGAGACGGTGACACGGGCACACTGGCTCGGACCCAACCATGCAGTGGGAACACCGGACCACTGGACATCCGACATGTCTGCACAGAAAGGAACCTACCCACGTCCGGCAAGATGACCAACTGACGAGGGCCAGTAACGGTCAAAAGTCCAAATACACGTCGCCCGATGAGACCATCGATCGAACGACCAACCAACGGTTATTCCGGCTCCAGTCTCCTTCCGTCGGACAGTGAATGTCTGTCGCCAGAGGTCGGCGAGAACTGGATGCCCGGACCTCACTGGTGCTACGTGCCGACTGAACTCCCGACAGACGACTACCCCAGAAATACTAACGGTCGCTCCAAAGATACTGCGACAGTACACTTATCGATAAGCGCTGCTGCTGCCACTCACGGGCAAGCAAACCAAAAACTTAGTGACGCCAAACAAACTGAATAAGAATGAGGCGAGAGAGCCGTAAAGATATGATGACGAGCAATAAACGGCATGACCGCGAGCCCCGCACGGCTCACACATTATTCTGGCATGTGTTGTATGAAGGAATTATGTATAAAGATCTTAAGACTGCCGAAACTGGGAGACAACTAACTTGATTAGATTTGGAATTCCAATTAGCACTGAAAATCATGTCTGACAAACGGGAATGTTAGAAATAAGCAAATAACAGGAGATGTTTGGGAAAGGCAGAAACACAGTGGAACTTTATTTTAGGGACAAGACTGCAGTGTCTTCAATGACCGCACCGTGGCGCACAGCGTTTCGCAGCCAGGAATCAGACGAATATCAGCTCACGGCCGATAGGCGGCGGCACCACCGCCGCTTAACAGCCCAGGCGCAAACACCCCTGATTCGCTTCAGTGGCAACCCCAGCGGGCAAACATATGGAAGATAGTAACCTACCGACAACGGCCAATCACGCCATGCCACGCCACCGTAGGCTCATCGGCGATCTGTGTACTCTTGCGTGGCCGAACAAGTTAAAAGCACACACCCCACCACGCACGACAGGGCGAAGTCAGGCTGTCTCGCGAGGTGTTGAGACACCTCTTGTAACTACGGACATAATATAGACCTGAAGAGACAGTGTTGTATATTTGCGGCAGGGACTCAGTCAGTGTACAATTCCGTCTGAACTGCACTCGGCAGATTTCATTGGGGTGCCATTTTCGGTTTTGGTTTGGTTGGTTATCCCTCGCTTGTAGTCAGGTGTCTCATCGCCTCCGACGGGCAAGTCACTGTGCGTTTATTTTCTTCTTGTTTTGTGCAAACGGTGTTGGTGGAATATCCATCCGTTCCTTTGCTTTTGTCGTCCTACTTCATTTTCTCTTTTCCCGCCATGGCGGCTCCCCAACCTGTGAAACCTGTGTCGAACGAAGTATCAATCGATGTAATTCTCCCAACTGATGGCGTAGATGACATTGCTGTTAGACGACCGGCAGTTTCTGCAGCAAGCCTTACATCAGTGTATCACCCAGACTTATGACCGCGGCAGCCGAGACTGATTCGTCTCGCCGTTCCGCAAGGTCGACGCTACAGTGAAAGAATGGGGCGGACACAAACGGCAGCTATTTCAACACATTGCGGCCTACAACATTTCAGGTGATGTCGAGCGCTGTTGGGTTGGTGTTTCCCGTCACTCAGCTGTAATCAGTTCGTTTCTCGCACGAAACGCCAGGCTTCCCAGTCTTACTGGCAATGGCTTACGGAGTTAGGTATTATGACCATCACGTGCAAATTTGTTTGTCCTTGTGGTAAGTCATATGATGACGGTATGTTGCAAGACGCTATTGCTCAAAATATTACTGATTCCTGACTTCGTGCCGAGGTTCTCCAGCTCTCAGACCCTTCCGTTGATATGTCACTCATATAACTGACGCTCAAGAATTTGAGCCATGTCACCACTGAGTTAGTAGACTGTTTTGTCTGGCCCCACTGGCTCAAAGGTAACATCGACTATCCCTCTTGCGGCCCCATTACCCATAAGAGGAATGGTTGGTGTCTGTAGGTTGTGTCTATAGAAGGTCTTTGCTTGTGGATATATATACGGGGTTCGCTAGCCGAGAGGGTGGGAGGCATGAAGTTCGGCTATTGGCGGCAGCGTTGCGACAAGAGGTGGTCGCGGCGTCCGAGCTGCCGAAGCAATGAGCTGCGCAAGGAGGCCTGCGCAGAGCGAAGGTACCGGAGTACTTCATCGGGGTCAGCGCCGACTAGAAGCAGGCTGACATCCGCCGCTTGGTTGGCAACATTCGTGTCGGACTTACGCTTATGACCTGGCTGCCCTCTTCTATCTGGCTTTCATTGGCCCAACTGAGTAACCGCTGCGACGCACGGTGGATCCATGGAACTACTTGCTGATAAAGGGAAGTAACGTAATCCTGCTGGTGATATGTTTCATTGTTGGAAGCTTAGACAGCCGGTGTCGTAATTTTGAAATGAGAGTTGTTACGGTGGTCGCGTAGTAAGTGTTTCACGTGAAGCGCCGTTGCGACACAGGCAAAGGTCAATTGTGGAAACTAAGCCACTGGATATTGCAAGTAACTTTATTACAGGATACGCCCGACTCACTCCACAAAATAAGAAATAGTTCAAATGGCTCTGAGAACTATGGGACTTAACTTCTGAGGTCATCAGTAACCCTAAAACTACTTAAACCTAACTAACGTAAGGACACCACACACATCCACGCCCTAGGCAGGATTCGAACCTGCGACCGTAGCGGTCGCCCGGTTACATACTGTAGGGCCTAGAACCACTCAAAACGGCACAAAATAAGAGGTCGTGTACATTAGCGAGTGAGCGTTTCCAAATAAGAATTAATACCGTAAAGGATATGGGTCATAAATATAGTTCCGTCGGTACACCCTGAGTTGTATGCGAACGTACGATCGGTATAGAGACACATACGTTCTATCATTCTCCGTGGCCTAGATAAAAAGAATTGTGATTAAATTGCATTTATTCATCTAAGAATAAATAGGGAAAATTGTGAGACTTCAATATTAAATAAAAAGAAACTGTAGGTTCTGAATGTCGCGGCAAATACATCGCAACTGACATTAGCGGCCACGAAGGGAAAGAGACGAACACATTCACGTATCTCTATTGTTGAACTGCGCCGTCGTGAATATCGTAACCTCCATCTAAATTCTCCATATAAAATTAAAATCATATTGACCAAGAATTGATTTCATTTTATAACACCATTTCACTTTCAAATTTCACAACACGTCTTATCACCATGACAGGAGAGCAACGAAAAATAACTAATACAAATCAAAGAAGAGCGTAAAGCTTCTTTTGTTCGTCAGTGATAAATACTTTTCACATTAATGTTTGGTATGAGAATAGAAGAACTATCTATTTATCAATAAGAAAAATTATTAAGTTCCTTTACACGATATAACATTATACGAGTTGGAGCTTGGAGTCTCAGAAGTTTGAACGTAGTAGCACAGCCAGAAAATCTGTAAAGTAAAATCCTAAGGCTCAATCTAGACGTAATGGAAGTGACGAGGGAAGGGGCGGGGGTTGTAACGATGTCTGGTCAGACATACATAGGGCCACATCATCACTAGCAGACAACGGCATGACAGGAGTAGGATTGGTTATAAACAGGAAAGCAGAGCAGATAGAGAGCTACTGTTGCGTTGTTCCCATTAGATAGTTAAGGTACACATGCCAACGTCGCAAGCTGAAGATGAAAAGATATAGTATATGAAGCCACTGAAAGGGTAATTCAGGACGGGGAGACTCTAATGGTCATAGCGCACTGCAGAAAAATTGCAGGGGAAGGAGTAGAAGAAAGGGTTACGGGATGATACGGGCCTGGAAGTAGGAAAGAGAGAGGAGAAAACTAATTCAGTCGTGCAACAAATTTCGGATGGTAACAGCGAGTATTCTGTTCAAAAATCGCAAGAGGTGGAGGTGTACTTGACCTGTACTCACTTGAAGACTCAAGCTGCATTACATCATGATCCGAAAGTAATTCCTAAATCAGATACTGGATTGGAAGTTGTACCTAGGGGCAGATTCAGACTCATATAACACTAATGATGAAGAGTAGGCTGAAGATAATCGTCCGAAGAAATGCGTGTGGAAGAAAGCGTAGTACTGAAGTGCTCAGGAATTGTGAGAGGATTTTGAAGATAGATAAGAATGTAGATGTTGTGATAGGTATAGCAAAATTGACAAGTTCAGTTAAAGAGGAGTGATTATACCTAAAATCTGTAGCCACAAGTGTTGGACAGAGAAACATAGATACACTGAATGTATCTGTGACTAGGAGAAGCAGTAGCAGATGTAATATATCAATTGATCGACGAAAGAAATATATTTAAAAACGGTCAAGGGAAGACAGGAATACAGCAACATTAATCCCTTACAAATGGAATATATACAGAAAGTGTAGGACAGCCAAGGCAAAACGTGAAGAAACACAAAAAGGAAAGATCGTTGGGTGGACTGATTCAACATTTTTCTTGTGTCATCACTCTTCTGACTGCTGTGATGCGTACCGCCACTATTTCCTCTCCTGTGCCAACCTCTTCATCTCAGAGTAGCAATTGCGACCTACGTCCTCACTTACTTGCCGGATGCATTCCAATCTCAGTCTACCTCTACAGTTCCCGCTAGTACCAAGGAAGTCATTCCCTGATGTCTTAACAGATGTCCTTTCATCCTGTCCCTTCTCCTTGAAGTGTTCTCCACATATTCTTTTCCTCTCCAATTCTTCGCTGAGACTCCTCATCCCTGGCCTTATTAGTCTACCTAATTTTCAATATTCATCTGAGGCAGCACATCTCAAATGCTTTTATTCTCTTATGTTCCGGTTTTCCCATGTTACACTATTACAAAATACTCTGCTCCAAAAGTAATTCTCAGAAATTTCTTTCTCAAATTACTGCTTTTGTTTGGTAGTAGTAGACTTCACTTGGCCAGAAATGCCGTTGTTGCCAGTGCTAGTCTGCCTTTTATGTCCTCCTTGCTCCTTCCGTCATAGGTTATTTTCCTGCTTAGGTAGCAGAATTCCTTGACGTCATCTACTTCGTGACCACCAATCCTCATGTTAAGTTTCTCGCTACTCTCGTTTCTGCTACTTCCCATCACTTTCGCCTCTCTCCGATTTGCTCTTAGTCCATATTCTGTACTCAATAGACTGTTCATTCCATTTAGAAGATCATGTAATTCTTCTTCTCTTTCATTCAGGATAGCAGTGTCATCAAATCGTATCACTGATATCCTTTCATCTTGAGTTTTAATTCTTCTTCTCAATATTTGTTTTACATCCATCATTGCTTCTCCGATGTACAGACTGAACAGTAGGGGCCAAAGAACATATCAATGTCTTGCAGCCCTTTTAAACCGAGCACTTCGTCCTTGGGCATCCACTCTCGTCTCTCCCGCTTCACTCTTGTACATACTGTATATTACCCGTCTCTCCCTATAACTTATCCCTTTTTTTCTCAGAATTTCGATCATCTTGCACAATTTAATAATGTCGAACGCTTTTTCCAGATCGACAAATCGTAAGACCGTATCTTGATTTTTCTTCATTCCTGCTTCTATTATCAACCCCAAAGGCTGAATTGTCTCTCTGGTGCCTTTGCCTTTCATAAAGCCAAACTGATCATCATCTAAAACTTTCTCAATTTTTTCTTCCTCTCTTCTGTATATTGTTCTTGTAAGTAACTGAGATGCATAAGCTACTAAGCTGATTTTGCGATAATTCTCGCACTTGTCACGTCTTCCGGTCCTCGGAATTGTTTGGGTGATATTGTTCCGAAAGCCAGATGGTATGTCTCCAGACTCATACTTCCACACACCAACGCGAATAGTCGTTTTGTTACCACTTCTTCCAATGATTGTAGTAAAGCTTGTGGAAAGTTATCCGTCACTTCTGCCTTACCTGATCTTAAGTCCTCCAAAGTTGTCTTAAATTCTGATTCTAATACTGGATCCCCTATCTCTTCTATATCGACTTCTGGTTCTTCTTCTATCACATCTGACACATCTTCCGCTTGATAGAGGCCTTTAATGTACTCCTTCCACCTATCTGCTCTCTCTTCTGCATTTAACAGTGGGATTCCTGTTGCGCTCTTAATGTTACCACCCTGCTTCTAATTTCACCGAACGTTGTTTTCACTTTCTGTATGCTGAGTCAGTCATCCGGGCAATCATTTCTCTTTAGATTTCTTCACATTTTTCATGCAACCGTTTCGTCTTAGCTCACCTACACTTCCTGTTTATTTCATTGCTCAACTACTTGCATTTTTGCATTCCTTAATATCTCTGAACGTTTTTCTGGTGTCTTCTTTCATCGATCAACAGAATTATTCTTCTGTTACCCATGGCTTCTTCGCAGCTACATTCTTTGTACCTACGTTTTTCTTTCCAACTTCTGTGATGTCCATTGAGATATTCATTGCTCTTCACCTGTACTGCCTGCTGAGCTATTCCTTCTTACCACATCTATAGTCTTAGAGAACTTCAAGTGCATTTGGTCATTCCGTAGTACTTCCGTATCACACTTCTTTGCGTACTGATTCTTCCTGACTAATCTCTTAAAGTTCAGCCCACACCTCGTCACTACTACATTGTGATCTAAGTCTATATCTGGTCGTGTGTCCGCCTTACAACTCTGTATCTGATTTCTGAATACTGATTATTAATCAAAATCTAAGCAAAAGAGGGCTTCGAAACCGGGATCGAGGACGTTTCAATTATTAATGAGAGACGAGTGCATCAATCAACATTCAGCTCATAGAAAAGTAAAAAAAGCCTGCGGTGATATGGAATCAGGAGTGATAACATTACGAATACCATGTTAATTCATATTTAAAGCATTAGACAGGAAATTAAGGAGATGGGACCTGGATAAACTGAAAAAAACCAGAGGTTGTACAGAGTTTCAGGGAGAGCATAAGGGAACAATTGACAGGAATAGGGGAAAGAAATACAGTAGAAGAAGAATGGGTAGCTGTGAGGGATGAAGTAGTGAAGGCAGCAGAGGATAAAGCAGGTAAAAAGACGAGGGCCGCTAGAAATCCTTGGATGACAGAAGAAATATTGAATTTAATTTATGAAAGGAGAAAATATAAAAATGCAGTAAATGAAGCAGGCAAAAAGGAATACCAACGTCTCAAAAATGAGATCGACAGGAAGTGCAAAATGGCTAAACAGGGATGGCTAGAGGACAAATGTAAGGATGTAGAAGCTTATCTCACTAGGGATAAGATAAATACTGCCTACAGGAAAATTAAAGAGACCTTTGGAGAGAAGAGAACCACGTGTATGAATATCAAGAGCTCAGATGGCAACCCAGTTCTAAGCAAAGAAGGTAAGGCAGAAAGGTGGAAGGAGTATATAGAAGGTTTATACAAGGGCTATGTACTTGAGGACAATATTATGGAAATGGAAGACGATGTAGATGAAGACGAAATGGGAGATACGATACTGCGTGAAGAGTTTGACAGAGCACTGAAAGACCTGAGTCGAAACAAGGCCCCCGGAGTAGACAACATTCCATTAGAACTACTGACGGCCCTGGGAGAGCCAGTCATGACAAAACTCTACCAGCTGGTGAACAAGATGTATGAGACAGGCGAAATACCCTCAGACTTCAAGAAGAATATAATAATTCCAATCCCAAAGAAAGCAGGTGCTGACAGATGTGAAAATTACCCAACTATCAGTTTAATAAGTCACAGCTGCAAAATACTAACGCGAATTCTTTAGAGACGAATGGAAAAACTGGTAGATGCGGACCTCGGGGACGATCAGTTTGGATTCCGTCGAAATGTTGGAACACGTGAGGGAATACTGACCTTACGACTTATCTTAGAAGAAAGATTAAGAAAAGGCAAACCTACGTTTCTAGCATTTGTAGACTTAGAGAAAGCTTTTGACAATGTTGACTGGAATACTCTTTTTCAAATTCTAAAGGTGGCAGGGGGAAAATACAGGGAGCGAAAGGCTATTTACAATTTGTACAGATACCAGATGGCAGTCATAAGAGTCGAGGGGCATGAAAGGGAAGCAGTGGTTGGGAAAGGAGTGAGACAGGGTTGTAGCCTCTCCCCGATGTTATTCAATCTGTATATTGAGCAAGCAGTAAAGGAAACAAAAGAAAAATTTGGAGTAGGTATTAAAATTCATGGAGACGATGTAAAAACTTTGAGGTTCGCCGATGACATTGTAATTCTGTCAGAGATGGCAAAGGACTTGGAAGAGCAGTTGAACGGAATGGACAGTGTCTTGAAAGGAGGATATAAGATGACGTCAACAAAAGCAAAACGAGGATAATGGAATGTAGTCAAATTAAATCGGGTGATGCTGAGGGAATTAGATTAGGAAATGAGACACTTAAAGTAGTAAAGGAGTTTTGCTATTTAGGAAGTGAAATAACTGATGATGGTCGAAGTAGAGAGGATATAAAATGTAGATTGGCAATGGCAAGGAAAGTGTTTCTGAAGTAGAGAAACTTGTTAACATCGAATATAGATTTATGTATCAGGAAGTCGTTTCTGAAAGTATTTGTTTGGAGTGTAGCCATGTATGGAAGTGAAACATGGACGATAACTAGTTTGGACAAGAAGAGAATAGAAGATTTCGAAATGTGGTGCTACAGAAGAATACTGAAGATAAGGTGGATAGATCACGTAACTAATGAGGAGATATTGAATAGGATTGGGGAGAAGAGAAGTTTGTGGCACAACTTGACTAGAAGAAGGGATCGGTTGGTAGGACATGTTTTGAGGCATCAAGGGATCACAAATTTAGCATTGGAGGGCAGCGTGGAGGGTAAACATCGTAGAGGGAGACCAAGAGCTGAGTACACTAAGGAGATTCAGAAGGATGTAGGTTGCATTAGGTACTGGGAGATGAAGCAGCTTGCACAGGATAGAGTAGCATGGAGAGTTGCATCAAACCAGTCTCAGTACTGAAGACAACAACAACAACATAGAATGGATAGGTGGAAAGAGCTGACTGAAGGCCTCTATGAGGGGAGAGAGCTTGTAGGAGAAGAAATTGGAGTCTATGTGGAAGAAGCAAGGGATCTAGTATCATAATTTAAAAAGGTCAATGGAACACTTGAGATCAAGTAATGTCCAGAAGTTAAATAATATTCCGTTGGAGTTCCTAAAATTATTGGGGGTGATTGGGGGAAGTGGCAAGCATTTAACTATTCAAACTGGTGATTAAAATCTGTAAGTTTGGCAACGTTCCATCCGACATCCAAACAATTCTGAAGATAGCAAGAGCTGACAAGTGCTAAAACTACCGGACGGTTATGTTAACAGGTCACTCATCTAAGTTTCTGACAATAATAATATACAGGAGAGTCAGAAATGAAATTGTATATGTATTAGGTGACGATCAGTTGGGTTTAGGAAAGGTAAAGGCACCAGAGACACATTTCTGACGTTGCGCTTCATATTGGAAGCAAGGCCCACTGGTAGAATTTGTCGGCCTCGAAAAAGCGTTCGAGAATTTAAAATGGTCCAAGATGTTCGAACTTCTGTCTAAATTAGGATTATGTTGTAAAGAAAGCCAGGTGAAGTACAATAGGTACAGTAAGATTGGAAGTCCAAGAAAGAAGTGATCAGATATGAAAGTTGTAAGGCACAGACAGTCGTTGGCCCCTCTTGTCTATCTACACATCGAAGAAGCAGTGATGGAAATAAAAGTAGAGTTAAAGAAGAGTGCTATTAAAACTCATTTTGTAAGAATAGCAGTGACAAGCTCACTGATGACGTTGCCGAATATGAAGAATAATTAGAGGACCTGCTAAACCAAATGAACAGTATAATGAGTACATGGTATGGAGAGAATAAAAGGGGAAAGACAATGGTAATGAGAATTAGAACAAATGGGAGTAACGAGACACTTAGCATCAAAGTTCGTGGTCACAAAGTAGCTAAAGTGAAGTAATTTGCTACTTGAAAGGAAAATAACCCATGACGGCGAAGCAAGGAAGACATAAAGAACAGACTAGCACAGGCAAAGAGGGAATTCCTGGCCTACATAAGTCTATTGGTGTCAAACATAGGCCTTGATGTTGTGATAAGACACAGGGAGTAACTTTCATGTTTCTATGTTACTCGAGGGAGCTTTAGAAGTTAAAAACTGTAGGATAAGACAGAGGTTAGGATATACCCAGCAAATACGAGAGCTATTCGGAAAGTGAGGAACGATCGGTCGTAAAATGGAAACCACTGTGAAAATACGACGAGGCTTTCCACAGATATTTTGGACAGTGTCTTTAGTAGGCCCGCCGATCGCATCAAGAAGCTATTTTCTGTTGTGAGCGCACTGTGAGAGAGTAAAGGTGCCTAGGACAACGATGTGTCCCGCTGTGTAGGGGGCCCGCTTAGAGGCTTCGCCTTAATGAATGCAACCCACCCAACACGACTGCCACGCATTTCCTTCCTAATGGTAATTCTCAGACGCACGTTATAAAGGCAGTGAAGACGCTCGATGGGAATTGTTCTATCACCCACAACACAGCTCTAATTAGCTCGTCCTATCATCTCTGTTCACATGAAACGCTGGGTACGAAGACAACACTTGGACGCAGGCTGCGCGCTATAGACTAGCGTAGAGAATTATTGGAAAGCACAGGCGGCTGCCTTCTTTGACGATGGAGTTGGAAATGTGGTATATCGCACCGACATATGTCTAAGTCGTAGCGGCGACTATGTACAGAAGTACCTGGAAGATGTAGATAAATGTGCAAAGAAAACAGCTTTGATTTTCACTGTGGTTTCCATTTCGCATCCGATCGTTGCTTACTTTCCGAACAACCCTCGTAATTGATTACGTAGGATGTAATTCCTACTCTGAGATGAAGGGGTTGGCACAGGACAGATTGGTCGCATCAAGCATGTGAGATCATTGAGTGCTCTGCTCACTACCGCTTATCCGGTAAGCAGCGGAAAATGGCCTGACAAAGCCGGAGAGCTCAATCTTTGCTAAGTATGTACCTGGAGACATTCTCAGTAGCAGTAAACAACACTATCGTTTTTAAGTCATCGCAAATGGTCGGTTTTCATAAAAATCGGCGATTCCGGAAGTTGTTTGTAACTGGAAATGATCGTCTACCATTGCAGGGTATTATTGGCAGGATAGTTTTGTTCTCGAAAATCGACGCGCGTAACTTTCTAAGTTATCTCTGTTAAAAAGTACAAATCCCCCCCCCCCCGTGCCAATATGGTAGTCATGTTTTTCTGTCTGTGATATACATAAATAAAACTTCAATATCCGTGGACTTGTAATAAGACGAAAGGTACAGTCGTGCTCAGAACTATCCGAGCGACCTGAATTGCACTTCGCCTATTTAGAATGCAACCGGCATAACGCCGCTGCATAGCAGGTCCTCTAATCGCTCCTTGGTACAGTCGTTTGACTATTTAAAATGGATCCAACAAGTCACCACTAGAAAACACTGCTCTGTATCGCAATAACTCAAGGTGTAAAGTAATACCAGGATACTACAAATAGCAGGGAACACCTTATCACAGATAAGACTGTCCGTACGGCTCGTAAGCCATATTTTGGGTTGAGAAGTGAAGGAAATTATGTTCAAAGTTCCATTAGATTGATAACTTTAGCAGACAGCTGAATTGCGTTTTAAAAAACGTAGAAGTGAATGCACTCGAACTCGCGACATCTTATGTACAGTGCACGACACTTACCATGAACTCAACAATTCCTCAAGAACTTCTGCATTCCACTGCACTGTGAGATAATGAATATGGCCGGATCTAGACTTCTGAGAGACAGTTGCAACATTTATTTTGGACTGCACGACGCTTTCAACAAACTGAATGTGCAGCACAGTAGTTCAAGTGGAAAGGAACACTTCAATTTAAATTTCTTCATCATACACTGTTGGCTGTTCTGTGAAGGTGGCAGTTACGTGACTTTATTTTGGTGATGCACTGGGTAGCCGAGGCAGTTATTTCATGGTGATTCGGTCAACCAAGTAAATGAATTTACTGAACATGCTGCAAATTGCTACAGGGAGCCTGTGTGTAAGAATTCGCATCCAGTGTGGCGCAACGGCGTTACGATAGAAAAATGAGCCACAGAGAACAGGATTTGGTGGTCTGTTGGACTGATAATAGGTTCATATACCCACGGTCAGGGTTCGATTCCAACTCCTGTCAATGATCATATAAAGGAAGAGACAGATTCCTTTCTCTTCTGGCTACACCAAATGAAGAAGATGATATTCCTTCTCTATCAAGCAGACGTTAGTTTGAAGCACAATAAAGCCTGGAGTGGCAACAGGTAGAAACTATCACCAGTAACCTTTCTTATACTAGTTATTTATTTCTAGTGGCGAAACAAACGTTATGTATGGTCACAGGACAGTTATTCCGTCTTTTATTTGAGCTTCTGTATGTCGATAAAATTGGTTCTGAACTGGGAATGCAATTCAGACCACCCTTAAAGCGGAATCTGATCCCTTCGTGACAATACAGCTCGGCTGCAAATTTTTGTTTGTTCAAAACTGCAGATTCTTCAACATCTCCACATATTGCGCCTGAATGGGTTCGAATCCTGGTCCGGCACAAAAGATTTCATTATGTATTGTCAAGCTCTAGCATGAGAACACCTATCTGCTGATGGATAATAATTTTCATGTTTAATGTATTTTCCTTCGTTGTCAACACTAACGATATTTGACGCTTTTGACTCCCAGTGGGGCACAGACACATTTGCGAGATCACTGTAAATTCAAGATGTTATTCCGCGCTGGTGCTAGAGAAAATACGGTAGCTGACGTCTCATTGTGTGTAGTCAACAACGATATGAGTGGGGCTCGATTCCCAGTCAGCACTGAACTCTTCGTCATATTATTTCTAGTTCAAACATGCTCACATGTCGCTGCTGCTGCAACAAAACCCATATTTAACGTTCGTTTTCTCTAGAATATTACAGCGATAGGTGCCGGGTTGGAGTCCTGGGAAGGAAAAAATTAATGTTTCGTCTCGTCATTTCAGTTAAAACATCTAGCTTCTGCCGAGAAAATCCGATATTTTACAGTTGATTGTGCTTCGATATCAATCCAATTAGGTTATGGGTTCGAATCCCTGTCCAACACAAAGCTTTACCTCACGGAATTTCGAGTAAGCTACTTGTGAAGAAGCAATATTTAACATGTCTCGTAGTTTGTTAACAGGGACAGTAAATGGTGGGTAGGAATTCGCGTCCGTTAAAAATGTCTGTGTTGTGTAATTTAAGGTTGATATACGTTAACGGATACTGTCTAAAATTGAGGTATATCACTCTATGTATGCCTAATCAGGAATGACTGTTAGTTTCCGTCAGTCACGAAATCTTTGCTTAGTGTGCATGACCTGGGTTTGAATCTATATGCAGAACGAGACGGTTCGTCGTGTCATTTGAAGTTCATACATATTCTCAACTAGCTGCTCGTGAATAACCTAAATTTTTAGTGTCATTTTGTTGTAATTAATAAGTACGTTATGTTACTTCCAAGAGTAAATCATGAATACGACGAACTTACTACGTGT
This sequence comes from Schistocerca gregaria, assembly GCF_023897955.1. Taxonomy (NCBI): domain Eukaryota; kingdom Metazoa; phylum Arthropoda; class Insecta; order Orthoptera; family Acrididae; genus Schistocerca; species Schistocerca gregaria. The sequence goes on from NC_064920.1 coordinate 438,567,563, forward strand.
ATTACCTATCTGACGTAATAATGGAGTGGTAAAGTTTCAGGTATGTCATTTACTGCAATAAATGTGAGCTTACGAGTCTTAAGGGCAGTCTTATCTGTGATAAGGTGTTCCCTGCTATTTGTAGTATCCTGGTATTACTTTACACCTTGAGTTATTGCGATACAGAGCAGTGTTTTCTAGTGGTGACTTGTTGGATCCATTTTAAATAGTCAAACGACTGTACCAAGGAGCGATTAGAGGACCTGTTATACAGCTGCGTTATGCCGGTTGCATGCGAATCAGGTGAATTGCAATTCAGGTCGTTGGGATTCTTTTGAGCACGACTGTACATATCTAGCTGTTAAGGAATTTGGCTTATAAAAGTTCACCAAAGAAACAAACTCCTAAAAGATGTATGAAAAATCAGATATTATAGAAATTACTACTGTAAATTTCATTAAAAATCCCCCCCCCCCCCAGTTTTTGGAATACGCGAAGGTGGAAAAAAAGAAAACTTTGCCACAGCAGTACTGGAACTCAGCCCATTGTACTAGGCTGTAGCTTCGTGACAAACGTCTTTCTGTTTTCACTTGCAGTCTTCCTTACCTTTTTAATCGCCCAAATCTTATTAATTTACATTTAATTATAACAAATCGTAATAGGAAATACACTTTTTCATGAATCTTCAATCTTCCGTTGCCTTAAAACCGTTTACCCTCGTAACACGCGAGCTATAAGAACACTGTTTAATCACCAACATGATGTTCGCGTCGTTCCATGAGAACAAATCGCACTTATAACTAATCGTTCTCCATGCATGACAAATACTACACTACTGGCCATTAAAATTGCAACACCAAGAAGAAATGCCGATGATAAACGGGTATTCATTGGACAAATATATTATACTAGAACTGACATGCGATTTTACATTTTCATGCAATTTGGGTGAATAGATCCTAAGAAATCAGTAGGCAGAACAACAACCTCTGACCGGAATAACGGTGTTGATACGCCAGAAACAGAGCTTGGAGTGCGTATACAGGTACAGCTGCCCATGCAGCCTTAACAAGATACCACAATTCACCAAGAGTAGTGACTGGTGTATTGTGATGAGCCAATTGCTCGGCCACCATTGACCAGACGCGTTAAACTGGTGAGAGATCTGGAGAGTGTGCTGGCCAGGGCAGCAATCGAACATTTTCTGTATCCAGAAAGACCCGTACGGGACCTGCAACATGCGGTTGTGCATTATCCTGCTGAAATGTAGGGTTTCGCAGGAATCGAATGAAGGGTAGAGCGACGGGTCGTAACACATCTAAAATGTAACGTCCACTGTTCAAAGTGCCGTCAATGCGAACAAGATGTGACCGAGACGTGTAACTAATGGCACCCCATACCACCACGCCGGGTGATACGCCAGTATGGCTATGACGAATACACGCTTCCAATGTGCGTTCACTGCGATGTCGCCAAGCACAGGTGCGATCATCATGATGCTCTAAACAGAACCTGGATTCATTCGAAAAAATGGCGTTTTGCCATTCGTGCAAGCAAGTTCGCCGTTGAGTATTCCATCGCAGGCGCTCCTGTCTGTCATGCAGCGTCAAGGGTAACCACAGCCATGGTCTCCGAGCTGATAGTCCATGCTGCTGCAAACGTAGTCGAACTGTTCGTGCAGATGGTTGTTGTCTTGCTAACTTTCCCATCTGTTGACTCATGGATCGCGTCGTAGCTGCACGTTCCGTTACAGCTATATGGATAAGATGCCTGTCATCTCAACTGGTAGTGATACGAGGCCGTTGGGATCCAGCAAGGCGTCCCGTATTACCCTCCTGAACCCACCGATTCCATATTCTGGTAACAGTCATTGGATCTGGACCAAAGCGAGCAGCAGTGGCGCGATACGATAAACCGCAATCGCCATAGACTACAATCTGACCTTTATCAAAGTTGGAAACGTGATGGTACGCATTTCTCCTCCTTACACGAGGCATCGCAACAACGTTTCACCAGGCAACGCCGTCAGCTGATGTTTGTGTATGAGAAATCGGTTGGAAACTTTCATCATGTTAGCACTTTGTAGGTGTCGCCACTGGCGCCAACCTTGTGAATGCTCTGAAAAGCTAATCATTTGCATATCACAGCATTGTCTTCCTGTTAAATTTCGCGTCTGTAGCACGGCATCTTGGTGATGTAGCGATTTTAATCGCCAGTAGTGTATTTGCGATATTGCTTTCTGTGGACGTCATGTTTTCTGCTTGTGACGTAGGAAACGCTCTTGCTTCCTATTGGTTCTGCTTTAGGTGGCACGTCGCCAAGATACCGCAGAACATTTTTTTGTGTTTCACGTGATGAAATTGTTCCTGAACCTGAAGCAGGAACTGACGTCACAAAACTCGTAGAGCGCTAAGTCAGCGACAGCTAACTCAAGCCCTGAAATTTTTCGGCGGGTTCTGGAACACCTACAAACTCCACCTGTGCATTAGTGGAAGCATGACCCTCAGATCGTCAGACGGTTTTCGGAACCGGCGATGCCGTCTCGGTTGGTATGCGCAAAAGTGCAGCAAACTCCGCTGGTCTTATAGTTCTGTGTCCGCATTTCTCTGGTATTTATTCAGTCTGGTTTCAGGGCATGACTAACTGATAGCCTCTAAAATGGGTCTGATTAAGTAAGTACCAAAGTAAAGTGTAAGCGAGGGAACTTCCTAAAATATTATCAGCAATGAATTAATAATAATTTTCAGCGAAATTGTGTAAGATATCGTTGTCTTAATATGCAGGTTGGTTTGAGAAATGGATTAAATTTAGTTTTAGAACTATTTAGCAGTCATTCCGAAAAATCAAACTCCTAGTCTGAGAAGTTATAGTGTTCTTTTACTTCGGTTTACACTTACCATTTGTTGATTCACTTGTCAGTGAGACGGTTAAGGATGAATTTTAGCCAAGTGTTGGTGAAAGAATCGGAAAGAATCCATGCGTGACGGTCGAAAGAAGTCTAACACAATAGTGTTAGAAACTCTGTTTTTGGTAAACAATGAAAGAATAGAACATTTTTATACAGGGCTGGCAAAATACACTTCTAGTAGCGCAGAGCACTTTATGTGAATGCTATAACTTAAGATTATATTTACATTGATTTACTCACTAATATTGCGTGATAGGAGGCCAGAAGTCTCTTCGAACAGGAAGTCAGCATAAACTTCGTACAATATTTTCTATCAGGCTACAGTCCTAAGATTATTATTGATAATCAAAAGAATAACAGTATCGATGAACACAATTATATCATCATCATCATCATTTAAGATTGATTATGCCTTTCAGCGTTCAGTCTGGAGCATAGCCCCCTTATAAAATTCCTCCATGATCCACTATTCAGTGCACAATTATAGTAAAAAAGAAATGTTCCTATGTGATCGACGAAATAGAACGATTTAAGTTGAAAAATAGCGATAATAATAATAATAATCATAATAATAATAATAACGACAATAATATAAATCAGTTGAAGAGGAGTATTAGTGGAAATCACCCCTACCATGAGGCAGGCTTGTTTCAAGTACGCTTTTAGAAATTTAACGAAACAGTTGGTTCTCAAGAAACGAAGAAGTTATTAATATGACAGATAATAAAAATTGTTGGCACAGCGGTAAGTAATCTGAACAGGCCCACAGAAGATGACTATTAGCGCAGAGAGTTTGAAAACAAAATCAATCTCAAATCTGTTAAATAATTATTCATGCTCCATATTGAACATACAAAATTACAGCTGTGGAATCTGATACTTTCTCATTTGAAGAAATACCGCAAATATAGATTTCAACCTTACGTACGAGAATTAAATATGCACCCAAATAATTTATGGTTAATACATATATTTAGCCCACTAAAAATTAGTCAAAGCCGCAGACTCGAGTGGAATATGTGCGGATGACGCAAATGGCTGGTAGCGCTGTATACTCAGGTCGCTTGACCCACAGGCACTGTTTCCAACTACCACTGTCATCCATAACAAGCAAGCACTTTCTGATAATTGTGTGAAACGTATGAGTATGCTCGAGGTACGTACTGTACAGTACACATGCTAATAGATCGATTCCAGAGTATTGTTTCACCGAAGTAAAGCAATCCGTATTTACTGGTGGAATATAATTACGAAACTGAATGAACAGGAAATACTGTTAAAATGTAAATGTGATTTGTTAATGTTAAAGCATATTTTAACACTTTCCCAGCTGTGATTAAGTTACTCGGTAATGACAAACGATGTTCGACAATATTGGAAGTGTCGGTGCACTATAATGCCGGTTTCCGAGTGAATTGGACTGCGTGAATACGCATCACAACTGCGAATAAGGGCACCTATCAGCTGCAGAATGGAATGACAACGAAAATTTCTGCCACAGCGGGACTCGCACACAGATTCTCCGCTTATTGCGAGCAGTAGTGTGATGATTTGGGTAGCTTTGCGCGACTTACAGCCACACCTAAACTTTCATATATCGCAGCTGTGCGTCTACGATCTGTACTCGTACATCCATTGAGTATATTCCCGTACACGTCAGACGTAGTACTTGAAAGACGCTTGAACGGCAGCGGCAGACACATGTATGCATGTCCAAAGGAACTTTGTATCGTTATCAAAATAACACAAGCACTGCAATATCGTACCTGCCTAGTAAATGTTGTTTTCCGGGATTCTTCTATCGTCGCGGTATTCCTTTTTTCCCCTTTTTCCCACAAAATGAAAATCATTCTCTTTCACCACCGCCAGCCACTGTAATAGGCATTCATGGAATTCTTGGATCTGTATTACCAGCTGGCTATGGAGTCTTACCAGTTTAAAATCAGTGTATACCAATTACTGTCGCAGTTACATCCCCGTCAGAGAAACGCAAGCGTTTGTCTGACTTGAGTGTGATCCTCCATGAGCGATTGGCTCTACCGCCACACATTTGGTTCTCATAATTACTTGGTGCCAGCTAAAGACCAAACTTCAAGCTTCAGAACCATTTGTGAAATACCGGATGATCAAAAAGCAGTTTAAATTTGAAAACTTAATAAACCACGGAATAATGTAGATATATAGGTAAAAATTGACACACATGCTTGGAATGGCATGGGGTTCTATTAGAACAAAAAAAAAAAAAACACCACATATGGCTAGACGCGTGAAAGATCTCTTGCGCGCGTCGTTTGGTGATGATCGTGTGCGTAGCTGCCACTTTCGTCATGCTTGGCCTCCCAGGTCCCCAGACCTCAGTTCGTGCGATTATTTGCTTTGGGGTTACCTGAAGTAGCAAGCGTATCGTGATCGACCGATATCTCTAGGGATGCTGAAAGACAACATCCGACGCCAATGCCTCACCGTAACTCCGGACATGCTTTACAGTGCTGTTCACAACATTATTGCTCGACTATAGCTATTGTTGAGGAATGATGGTGGACATATTGAGCATTTCCTGTAAAGGACATCATCTTTGCTTTGTCTTACTTTGTTATGCTAATTATTGATATACTGACCAAATGAAGCGCCAGCTGTCGGACATTTTTTGAACGTATGTATTTTTTTGGTTGTAATAAAACCCCATGTCATTCCTAACATATGTGTCAATTTGTAACTCTGTATCTTCATTATTCCGTGATTTATTCAGTTTTCAAATTTATACTGACTTTTTGATCATCCGGTAAAGTAAGAAAATTACTGGCAGCTGGAGGATATTTTTATTCTATAAATACGTGTCGTACGTTCTTCAGCGGCGGATGTTCACCTAATCAAATATTTTGCGGAGTATATGTGCTACGATATAGAGTGGAAGCTGCAAAATATTAGCACAGGCACCTGGATTTAACAGAGGCGAAAAACGTTTATTGGCGCAGAGGGAGATAGCTGCTGCAGGCAAGCAACCGGCTACGAATGGGAAAGGACAAGGGAAACAGGGACTGCTCTAATGAGGAAACAAATACATCTGGCCAGCTCTTAACTGCCGGGCTCGTTACGAGAAAGCCTGGCGGCGGCGGTGGGTCGGAGCGGGCCTGCGTTTCAATAGCGCCGGAGGCCGGGCTCGCTGTGCCAGGCGGGGATCAAATAACCAGAGATTTACGGCGCCGTAACTCGGGCACCGGCCGCGGCTAATATGGAGGCGGCAATTAGCGAGCGCCTAACAAATGCGACGGCCGCCTAAACAAAGGCGGCGCCGGCGTTTGTCACTCAGCCACAGGTGCGCTGCAGGGCGCGGCAGAGTCCCGTTGCAGGCGCTCCCAGGAACCGGTCACCGCAGTAGCGGCAGCGAGCAGGTAAGGTGGACATGGCAACAATGACTGTAATACCCATGTCAGTATAGAGCGCAGACAGATTTCTTTAGCATCTGAAAGAAAGTAGGGGCTCAGATGTTTTCTTTTTCTCTTGTTGTTACCAGACTTCTGACTGGCCTGGTGCCTCTACAGTTCCCTCAAGTAGAGTATAAATTGTCTTATGTCTGTCATACAAGTTGTCTGATGTCATATCTTCTATCCTCCTGTTCCGTTTCCTTGTCAGTGTTTCCCAAGTGATTCTTGTCATTCCACCTCATTTTCTGCATCACAACTGCTTTTGTTTCCTTCTCTCCCAGTTTCCTCCGTAGCGCAGGATTCGGATGGACTGGGGTTTGGGCTGGGGACTGTGCAGTCAAAGGATTTTTTTATGGTGGCAGTTACTAACTACATAAGTATTATCACACAAATACAATGGCATCAGTAGAAAGATCGATGGTTCAGATGGCTCTGAGCACTACGGGACTTAACTAACATCTGAGGTCATCAGTCCCCTAGAACTTAGAACTACTTAAACTTAACTAGCCAATGGACATCACACACATCCATGCCTGAGGCAGGATTCGAACCTGCGACCGTAGCAGTCACGCGGTTCCGGACTGAGGCGCCTAGAACAGCTCGGCCACCATGGCCGACAGAGACTTAGACAACTAATAGACAAATAATAATGAATCAACAAAATTTCCTCATAGCTAATGAGTATATGGAAATTGGATTACACAACAATAAATTTAAAAAAATAATTCCTAAGATAAATGAAATCTATTTTAGGCCCAGTGACACGCCAGGGGAATACAAGAATACAACTAGTAACATAGAACAGAAAGCAGAACTCACACTCTCCATCAACAGAACACTGGAATTCGCCAATCATACAGGGGATAGGCAAAATAATGTGAACAATGGTAGTAAAGGGATGGTTGTGTTTGACGGTCAACAACGAAGGTAAGGCACGAGTTGCACTGGACTGTGCATGTTCAATACGGACTAGGCAAGAGTGCATGATGTTTGTGAGTAGTATATACTTCCTATTGGCATTCAGAGGCCGAGGTCGACGTGCAAAGACCTAACAGAGTTCCAAAGAGGGCAGATTGTGGGGCCCGACTACCTGGAGCATCAGTAACCAAGACAGGCAACTTATTGAATGTTTCAAGAGCAACTATTTCAACAGTCATGACAGCCTACACAAAACACGGAAATACATCATCAAGTAAACGTAATAGTGGGCGCAAATCGAAACTAAATGACAGAGATCGTCGTACGCTAAAACGAATTGCGTCAAAACAACACAGAACTACATAGGGTAAAGTGTCTGCAGAGCTCATTAGTGATCTTCGAGAACACGTATCTATGGGCACTGCCCGCCAAGAACTCCCGTACAGCGAGTATTCATGGACGAGCTACTATACCGACACTATTAGTAATGACAAACAATGCAAAGAAGAGTAAAACATGGTGTCAGGAGTCTAAATCCTAAGAGGCTGATCTATGGAAACAAGTTATACGGTCCGACGAGTCAACGTTTTCGCCTTTTCCGACATCGGGCTGGGTTTACGTATGGAGAGCGCGAAAAGACGCCTACAATCCCGACTGCTTGTTTCCAGCGGTTAAGCATGGAGGTGGAAGCGTGATGGTGTGGGCGGCCACATCATGGTATTCTGCTGGTGCCATCATTACTCTCAAACGTCGTGTTATAGGTAACGATTATGTGAACATTTTAGGTGATTGGTGGACCCCATGATTTGAATGTTGCTCCCCAACAATAATGCCATATTTCAGGACGATTATGCACCAATTCACACAGCCATGAAAGTACACTCGTGGAATGAGGAGCATTCAACTGAACTGCAACGTCTTCTCTGGCAGCACAGTCCCTGGACTTGAATATTATAGAAAATTTGTGAGCGGTATTGGAGAGAAGACTCCGGAGCAGATTTCCGCCAACCTCGTCAATACAGGAGTTAGAAGAGGTTCTGATTGAAGAGAGGCATAACATTCCACTAGAGACTATGCCATCATCATATACCAGTATTTTAAGGAGAATCGCAGCTGTATTAAGGACAAATGGAGGACCTACCCCTTATTAATAAACCATTCCCAAGTAAGTACAGGTGTTCTATTTTGCCTCTCCACTGTATGAATACAGTGGTGTCAACGAATAAGGTTGCACCTTCCATTTTTACTACCAAGGACTTCCAGCAGCAAGTTACTACTGATCCATACAACAAGACTACCAAAGCTATCTAGTCTACGCAAAACCACAACAACATGAAATACAGAAGACTTAGTACAATTGTTGAACACATCTGCAGCATAATTACAAACAGGATACAGAGCTCCCTCTCCTATAAAATGGTATTGCACGCCCTCATGGCGGAGATAAGGTAAAAAGACAGAAAGCACACTCTCACTGCCCAGCCACGAGGTATGTATTGCAACTCTACGTATTCAAAACACCTGCATCAGATACTGGCTACCTGCCGAACACTGTCGGCCTTGTAGCATACTGGTAATGCTCTATGTATTACAACAATAACAGTACCACTCTGCTCTGTATGTGTTTGCGGTTGCCGTCTTCTCTGGCGACCGGGTAAAAACATGTCCATCATCCAGGTAAGCGATGTCTGTGGCGGCCTGACTACTGATTGCACAGGCTGGACAGGTCCTCAGTGCACCACGTACCAGCTGAAGTCTGTCTTGGCTGCTGGCCATCATCCCGTGCTGTTCGTTTCAGACGCAGTCCATGACAATAACCTAGATCTGCCACGCCACACCCACGACAAGTCCGGAGGGCACCTTGTACTACAGCCGACGACTCACCCATTGTTGGCCACTGTAACTTCTGGAGAAGGCGAAAGACGTACTCGCTGCACCATTCCGTCCTGCTGGCCGTCGTCCCAATATCAGCTAACTTCTACAGACAACATCGTCAGTGCATTCAGTCATCTCTTATTCCAACATGTCCAAGCCCAGCCGCCAACACGGACAACCTCAGTCGTCGCGTCCGTTCTTGGTACAGACAATGCAGCCCAGGCACGTCCGATGCTTCCACAAAAGTGTCGGCGCTGGTCCCCACATCTAAATCTGTACTTCTGCACCCGGCGAGCCGCGGTGAAGTGCTTGACAGTTATTAATAAACCATCCACAAATGGAGAAGGGGGAAAATAATCGTTCAAAGGTTGCAATGGTTCGAATGGCTCTGAGCACTATGGGACTTAACTTCTGAGATCATCAGTCCCCTAGAACATAGAACTACTTAAACCTAACTAACCTAAGGACATCACACACATCCATGCCCGAGGCAGGATTCGAACCTGCGACCATAGTGGTCGCGCGGATCCAGACTGATGCACCTAGAAGCGCTCGGCCACACTGGCCGGCTCGTTCAAAGGGAGGTGCCTGTGAAATTTCAACTCGATCGTATAAACAATCCCGGGTGGCTGAAAATCTGTTTCATAGTATATCTTGGCGTGCTGAATAAGTGGGTAAATCCAATCTGCTGAAAAAAAAGTTTTTCGTACTTTTGGATTTTTTAGTTTTGAAAAATAATCATAATTTTTCCCAAACCATACGTGGAGTTATTAGTTATCACTGTACGTATTCACAAAAAAATGTTTGAGTCATATATGTTTAAAGTTAACCGACGAGTACCATTTTTTCGTTTCGGCCATTTTGATTTTTTCTAGAAACTGATATTGTGTAGATATATTATACATATTTTATTTTTATAAAGCATGACAAAAATTTAGAGTAAAATAGCATTAATATGACATTTTATAATGGTTAGCCCAGTATGAATGGTAAAAGAAATTGAATCTTGATAAAACAGCATTATTTAGATAAAATACTGTCTCTTTATCCTCCCTTAACTGGCGATTCAGTACTGTCACGATGTGCTTGGTTTATGACTCCAAATATCAATCAGAATTAACATAGTATTATATGGAATAGGTGTCCCAAAGAGACTTATATTCTCGCAATGAGAGTAGCGGCTTCTGTCAGTGTTTGTGAATGTAATGTTGTCTCTCACATAATTATTTCCGAAATAATTACTAAATTATGAGTCAAATATTCTTATCGAACAGCAAAAGCTTCAGCAAAAACAGGAAAAGTAGCATTACAGTAAGCGGAAGTGAAATATTCGAAAAAATACAGAGACGTTCGGCGAAAAATTGATTTGGCCATACATCAAAGAGAAGAAACTATATCCGTAAGTGAGGGTATAACCAAAGATGCCGGATTGTTTTGGTGAATTGCGTATTATTCACACATATACGATGCGCATATGATGTGATATGTAACCTGAAAATAAAGAATAGACTTTCCAAACATACTGAGTCGTATTTTATTTTTCCTTCGTACTGGGCCAAACATTATTTAATGTCGTAGTAATTCCATTTTACATTACATTCTTGTCGCTTATCATAAAAACAAAATATTTATAATTTATCTACTTTTAATTTGTATATAGCATTTAAAAGATCACAATACTTCAATTTGTTACTAAAAAATCAAAATGGCTGAAACGAGAAAATGATTCTCCTCTGTCAGTTTTAAACACTTTTGCCTGAAACATTTTTTTGTGAATACGGTGCTTGATAATCAACAACTACAGGTATTGGTTTGAAAAAATAATTTTTTCAAAACTCAAAAAATCCCCAAAAAAGTTTAGCAAATTGAATTTATCCACTTAATTCAACACCTCAAGACATGTTATGAAACCAATTTTTAGCTCTTAGTGATTTTTTTTCTCAAACTTTGTTAGTAGACTTCTTCGCCGTCCGAGGCGGCCGAGTGGTTCTAGGGACTATAGGCATGCCTCGGGCATGGATATGCGTGGCGTCCTTAGGTTAGTTAGGTTTAAGTAGTTCTTAGTTCTAGGGGACTGATGACTTCAGAAGTTAATTTCCATAGTCCTGAGAGCCATTTGAACCAGACTTCGTCGGGACTGTTTCCGTCTATCTTCAAGAGTCTGCCAGTTCAATTGTTTCAACATCTCAGTCAATCGAACTAGTTACATTGGTGGTACGCTACTCTGTATACTACTCTTATCTGTGTGTGTGTGTGTGGTCTTCAGTCCTGAGAATGTTTTGATGCAGCTCTCCATGCTACTCTATCCTGTGCAAGCTTCTTCATCTCCCAGTACCTACAGCAACCTACATCCTTCTGAATCTGCTTAATGTACTCATCTCTTGGTCTCCCTCTACGATTGTTACCCTCTACGCTGCCTTCCAATACTAAATTGGTGATCCCTTGATGCCTCAGAACATGTCCTACCAACCGATCCCTTCTGCTGGTCAAGTTGTGCCATTCTCTTCTCCCCAATCATATTCAATACTTACTCATTAGTTATGTGATCTACCCATCTAATCTTCAGCATTCTTCTGTAGCACCACATTTCAAAAGCTTCTATTCTCTTCTTGTCCAAACTATTTATCGTCCATGTTTCACTTCCATACAGGGCTATACTCCATACAAATACTTTCAGAAATGACTTCCTGACCCTTAAATCTATACTCGATGTCAACAAATTTCTCTTCTTCAGAAACGCTTTCCTTGCCATTGCCAGTCTGCATTTCATATCCCCTCTACCTCGACCATCATCAGTTATTTTGCTACCTAAATATCAAAATTCCTTTACTGCTTTAAGTGTCTCATTCTCTTATCTAATTCCCACAGCATCACCCGATTTAATTCGACTACATTCCATTATCCTCGTTTTTCTTTTGTTGATGTTTATCTTATACTCTCCTTTCAAGACACTATCCATTCCATTCAACTGCTCTTCTAAGTCCTTTGCTGCTTCTGACAGAATTACAATGTCATCGGCGAACCTCAATGTTTTTATTTCTTCTCCATGGATTTTAATACCTACTCCGAATTTTTCTTTTGATTCCTTCACTGCTTGCTCAATATACAGATTGAATTACATCGTGGAGAGACTACAACCCTGTCTCACTCCCTTCCCATCCACTGCTTCCCTTTCATACCCCTCGACACTTATAACTGCCATCTGGTTTCTGTACAAATTGTAAATAGCCTTTCGCTCCCTGTATTTTACCCCTGCCACCTTCAGAATTTGAAAGAGCGTATTCCAGTCAACATTGTCAAAAGCTTTCTTTAAGTCTGCAAATGCTAGAAACGTAGGTTTGCCTTTTCTTAAACTAGCTTCTAAGATAGGTCGTAGGATCAGTATTGCCTCATGTGTTCCAACATTTCTACGGAATCCAAATTGATCTTCCCCGCGGTCGGCTTCTACTAATTTTTCCATTCGTCTGTAAATAATCCGCGTTAATATTGTGCAGCCGTGACTTATTAAACTGATAGTTCGGTAATTTTCACTTTTGTCAACACCTGCTTTCTTTGGGATTGGAATTATTATATTCTTCTTGAAGTCTGAGGGTATTTCGCCTGTTTCATACATCTTACTCACCAGATGGTAGAGTTTCGTCAGGACTGGTTCTCCCAAGGCTGTCAGTTGGTCTAATGCATTGTTGTCTACTCCCGGGGCCTTGTTTCTACTCTTATCTATATACATACAATGTCTCCTGCTAGTCCAGGGTCCCACACAACTGAGCAATATTCTAGGATTGTCACACGTGTGATTTCTTAGTAATCTCCTTTGCAGACTGATTTGATTTCCTTAACATTCAACCAACAAACAGAAATCGGTTACCTGCTTTACCCACGACTTAGCCTAAGTAACCGTTCCGCTTCATGTATCTACTAAGTGTTACAACCAAGTATTTGTATGAGTTTACAGGTTCCAACTGTAACTCACTAATATTATAGTGAAGTGATAATAAGTGTAGATGTGGTAGTGAGTCAAATGCGTCTCGTAAATCGAGAAATACTGCGTCGCTCTCACTACTTCCATTCGCGGCTTTCTGTATGTCACGTGAGTTAATACGAGTTGGGTTCCATACGATCTCTGCTTTCGAAATCCATGTTGTTTGGCATGGACGCCCGATGTCGCTCTGTTCGGGACACCTTATTCAATTTCAGCTCAGAGTATGTTCAAAGATTCTACAATGAATCGATGTCAAGGTTATTGGACAGTAGTTTTCTGGATCTCTTCTGCTACCCTTCTTGTAGACAGTTATGAATTGTGCTTTCTTCCAATTACTGGGCACAGTATTTTGTTCAGCAGATCTACGGTAGATTATAACTAATAGACGGGCTAACTCAGATGCAAATTGGGGATAGAGTCCGATAAGGATTCAGTTGGACCCTGGACTTTTGTTCAGTTTTAATAATTTCAGATGTCTCTCAACGCCACTCACACTAATAGTTATACCACTCTCCTTTCTAAGAGTTATGTTGGGACAATAGCCCTGAATTTTTCTTTGCATAGCAGCATTTGGAAACAGAATTAAGAATTTCTACTTCCGCTTTGCTACCCTCAACTCTAGTTTCTCTATTAACTTTGGTGCTACTAAGAGCCTAACACATTTCCGAAATTTCTTTGGCTTCTTTTTTTCGTGAAAGATCATTTGACAATATTCTACTACGATGGTTATTCGAGGCTTCACCCATTGCTCTTACGACTTCCAAAAACGTATCATTCAGCAGCTCTCTGTCTACAGCTCCCTTTGTTTTATACTATAGTCTTTGTGTCTTTAGCAGTTTATTTACAGTCACTTAAATGTAACCGATGTTATCGGTATGACTCGGCGCAGCAGACTGACTTGCATCGTGCCACGCCGCCCCAGCTAAACTCAGAATGGCTGCAGTAGAACGTGCTCCCAGCTGCACCCTCTCGTCAAACTACCATTAGTGAGCAGTGCTTGCACAGGTGCCTGAGTAGCAGGATTAACAACGTGCCAAAAATTTCAGATTCACATCAGACCTCACACTACATGATTCGCGTCCACACATACGCTGTAATCCGGAGCGACTATGGAACATATTTTCTTCCTCAAATTAAAGTCTATGTTTGATACTAGGTGAGTTCATTTGGCTAGGAATGCCCTATTTACCAGTAATAGTCTGCCCTCTTTGCTTCGTACGTTATGTTATTTTGCTTCCAACGTGGCAGATGCAAAATTCTGTCGTCTACTTCATGGTACCCAATTTTGACGATATGTTTATCGTTAATCTCATTTCTAGTGCTCCCCATTTATCTTTCTTTGGTTTACTCTTAATCCATTAGTATTAGTTACATGTTCTATACATTTTTTGAGTGATTACTTCGTGTAAGTGATATGGTACCAATCAGTTTAATGTCATGTATACGTGATTGGTGTCAACAAAGATGAAAATATATTTTAGTCCGTCTCAAGCAACTACATTTAAGAACTAGTTTTTTTTTTAATATGCAGGGTGAATACCAATAAAATAGACCAACTACAAGTACGGTTTCCACACTGGAAATGAAGGTAAGAAGGTCCTATGAACATGTGTCCGGAAATGGACAGTCTGCGTGCTACGACAACAAATCGTCCCGGAACACAGTACAGAGCTGTGATGACATCCACGTCACAACAGATGTTCAAAGTGACTTCCAGGTGATGCAATGCACGCGTTCACAAGTACATAATGAAATGCCGCACACTTTCGCATGTCTCAGTCTCTCTCCGAACAGCGTCACAGGCGTCGTGAACAGCTGCTGTAGGGTCAAGGGTCTGCACGTCTGAAACTTGTCAGCAAACACAACGCTTTTCAGAAGCCCTCAGAGATAAAATTCCGGGGAATGGGAGTTAATTCCTGGTATACAGCCTGCTATGCTTCAAGGCCTCAGCGTCCTATCACGTACGGGGAAGATTTTGTTGAGGTGTCATCGAACTATTATGCGGAAGGTATTCAAAAACCACATAACACATCGTATTGCCAAAGGCAGATTCTCAAGTCTCCTAGGCAGAGTATTCTACGGAAAGTTCAGGTACGTTCCTCTGTTGAGCCGCAGTGGAATAACAACTCGTCCAATATGTGAGTGTCAAGAATCCCTACCGATACAGTGATGCTAAATCGATGCTGATGAGATGTGTCAACTATTCGCCAAGTATTGTCTGGAGCCCACAGATGACGATTATGCTGATTGATGATGCCAGTTCTGGTTAATTCTGCTTAGTCTGTATGTTGGAATGATCACCGAAATCACACAATTGTACAGGTCTTGTGTAAAAAACATCGACGAATCCTTTCAAGAGAGGGAAATTCACTAGTTATAATCCTTGCACTCGTTGCAGGTGATAGGGATAGTAGCGTTTGTCATGGAGGATATACATAATCATACTTTGGCTTACACCTTGTTCGCGGACCACTTGCTTGGAGCTGTAGAACCCGGTCCTCCAAATCTGGCCTACGCACGGTCCGTCGCCTTCTGCATATTCGCCTGTCTGAAATGTTCGATGATCACACAAACGTCCAAAAAGGGGTGAAATGTTGAGTGATGTGGTTGATGTTTCTGAGGGTACTTGTTTTAGTATAGTCGCGGTGCCTCGCGACTGTTTCCATCTGCTTGGCAGTACACAAACACCTTCTCGATTTGTTTCCGACATGAAGACCGGACCATTCCGCCACTCAAAGTACTCTGCGTCAGTCAAAGAACCTGCAATAAGTAAGGAACACACGGCACTTGCTCGGAGTAACTTTCGTTCGTCCGCGCAATCTATCTTGTCAACGATGCATTTCCGCATTTCCGGATGCATGTTCATAAGATCTTTTGTCCTCCATTTCCAGTCAGGAATCCGTCCCAGCAGTTTGCTGGTTTTATTACTGTTCTCCCTTCATACAAATTCGTCCATGGAACGGAATTGTACAGAAAAGTGATATTAGGTTAGATTTCAAGTTGCTCTACTATCTGTCAGTTTTTTCTGTTATTGGGAAAATGATCAAAAAGCTTTGTTGCTGTATATTGATGTTTTTAATATTTATTTCTTTTGTGACCCACTGACAGCTATAATAATACGTAATAAAAATAATTTTCTACCCCAGTGTTATACGTACTAACATCTTCTTTTCAAATCATGACGGATTATTTATAATTTTATTTGTGAATACAAGTAGTCTGATACTGCAATCTGTACTTTGTTTACTCCATGCGACATTATTGATTGGAAATATGCAAGGTATGTCAGGAGGTTCATTTGGCTGTTTAAAAGACTAGAAATTATACGATGAGCAAAAGTAGGGGCACTTAATTGTTTCAATTGTTTGAGAAGCTCTGTAATATGCTTCTTACAGTGCAGACTGTTGCGTGCTTTAATCATAAATGTATGTTCGAGTGATGCTATATGTTACCATCTTCACATAAAGATATGTATTATCTTGTCAATAATTTTCAAATCGTCAGCTACACCCTTAATTTTAAATGTACGAAATTAGTGAATCTACTCCTGGCACTTTTGTTGCGTTGCCTATGTCTGCGGTCACTTTCAAAACTCAAATTAATAATCAAATTAACTAATGTAATGAGAGTGAGCTTTGAATTTCTAGTGTACCGATGCATCACCACAGAAAAATAAAAATGGCGAATAATTGAAGGTGTATGAATGAGAACGGTGGCGTATTTAAGTTTACAAAAATAATGACAAGTTTTTATTTATCCTTTTATATTTACAACGAGCCGATAAATCCTACAAAAATTAATAGCATAAATCAAAAACTGGATGGTCCTTCATTGGGATGGAAGCTGTACAAATTCTCCCCTGAAATAATCCCTTTCACCATGCTGTCTGACTTTTTCTACATTAATTCACTGTGAGGTTCAATTCTATTCAAATGGAATAAACTACGATCAAGTACACCAGAGAACAGCGAGCTGTGAATGTCTTTAACAATCCCATGCAGCAGTACTTTACCCTTTCACCTTGACTCAGGCGGCAGCAAAAAATGGCGCGCTATGTGCGAGGAGTGGCGTTCTGTGGCAGCTCTAATGTTCTGACGCGATCACGAAAATTTGCAAAAAACAGGGACTGGCGCTATAATTATTAGAGCGTGGGAAACTTTCCTGACAGAGCCCTAAAATGCTGGCAGATTTCAGAGTGGTCTGGCCAAACCAATTTGACTCACAGGCACAAAGATGCGTCCTGGAATTGTGAAACGTCAGACGGCCGACTGTGGCCGCGTAAGTTCACCGACGTGACACACGATATGTCGGAGATGATATGCAGTTTCGCTGTCTACGCAATTGAAAATTCTATTGGCTGTTAGATAAACACAAGTCACAGACCACAAGTCTCACCCACTGGGGAAAGACCTGAAGTTCTTCCCCAGGGGAATACCAGAAGACGAAGAAACCAAAAAATTACCAGTTTCCACCAAGCCTCGGTACGGGAGCCGAATTAGCAAAAACAAACTTTCCCCCCCCCCCTCCCACCCCGCACACACACATTGTACATACCAACTGAACTACCCTCTACTCATTGAATGACTGTTTCGTTGTCCTGGTTCCCAATCCAGACACAGCATTGGGGTTCCCATGGTGAGGGAGCAAGCCTCCACTTTACATATCCACAGGAGACAGTGAGCAACTCAAAATCTCTCTTGTCTGAAAAAAGAAGATTTTAGACTAGGGAGGCGTCAGTTTGATGGTAAGCATGGCCATTTTTCGGCAAAAATGTCTACCTGGATGGGACCATAGTCCTAAATTTATGGAGAGATACAATCATTCGGGGGCGTCTATTTCCAATTTCCGAAAGAAGGCTGTTAACGTCCACAGACAATATTTCTCGTGAAATATATGGTTTTGCTGATCGTTAAAATAGCCTGGCGACTTCCTGGCATCAGGAGAGTCACAGTCTTATCTCCACTAAAGTGCAGCAGCCTCTCAGTCCGTATAGTCCAGGATCCCTAGATGAAAATGCTCGGAATTTTATTGCCTTTCCACCGTTTGCAAAAACCTCAAATTACAGTACTCTTAAATGACTTTCACCACCCACTTTCCGCCATCTGACTGCCTTCGGAACAGACTGTCGCATGGCCCAGATAAAAAGTTTTGAGAGCTGGCGTCCTCTTGTTCCGACTGTAAGTGGAAAGAGGGGAGTACCAGACCCAAAGTGCCTCTTTAGGTCCGATCCACTGAGCGCTGCCTTTCAGAATCACTCACATGGCCAAGTCGCTACTCTCACCATTTATGGCCCTCGATTCATCTGTCTCCCTATTCTGTCTCCACTATGACCGCTCGTGTACAAGTTCTCTATAGGTTACACATCGCAGCTGTAAGAACATTATGCCTACAATTTCCCCACGTTAAAAAAGTCATTACCCACATATATGAAATGTGCTACTGGGGAACACAGATCATGTCCTAAAATATGAATATTAATCTGACTGACAATGTTGTTAAAGTGAGAGAGTGTTGTGCCACCTCTCAAGTTCCATCTAATATCTTCTAACATTTTCCCTGGTGTCTTAACACATATCCTATCATCCTGTCCACTCTCATTATTTTCTCCATAAGCTCATTTCCTTGCATATTCTGCCGAGAGAACGTTTTCTTTCCTTATAGTATTAATGTTTATTTTCAACATTCTTCTGTAGCACTACTTCTCCAATGCTTCGTTTCTCTTCCTCTCTGGTTTCCCACAGCCTAAAACTCACTATTGTGTAAAGCTATAAATTCGTAGATTGTGTTGTCAAATCAGGGATAAGGTTGATATCAGTAGTGTTCATTTATCATTGTATGCCCTCTTTGGCTGTGATAGCCTATTTTTACCTCCTCCTTAGCTCGTTCATCATTTGTTATTATGTAACTTCGTTTATTGTGTGGCCACCAATCTTGATGTTAAATATGACACTAGTCTTATTTAGGGTACTCTTCATTAATTTCCGCTTCCTTTCCGCTAATTGTATTCATTAGGTTGTTCATTAATTCTGAGATTCTTCTTCACTCTCACTGAGGGTAGCAATCACATCAGTGAATTTTACCTTTGATATCTTTCAACCCTGAATTTTAATCTCAGTGTTGGTCTTTTAAGATTGTCATGGTTTTTTTTATGTATAAACTGAACAGTAGTAGCCAGAGGCTCATCCACCCCTTTCAATCCGATCGCCTCTTTCTTGGCCTTCCAGTATGTTTTCTATTGGTTCTTCTTCGTATTATATACATCCGCCTTTCACTACTGCTTGCCCCTTTTTTATCACAGTTCTGAACATCTTCCACTATTTTACATTGTGGAACTGTTTTTCTGAATCAACGTACCCTACGAACGTGTAGTGGTTTCTTAAGTCTTGCTTCCATTACCCCTTCCAACGTCTGCATTGCCTCTCTGGTGCTTTTACGTTTCCTAAAGCCAAACTGATAGCCATCCAACATATCCTCGGTTTCTGGCGTCATTCCCTACGTCATTTCCTGCAGTCCCTGTCTGGGATATGCTGCGCCCACACACCTGCGCCGTCTGCAGCTCATACAGAACACAGTACTCAGAATCATAAGCAACGCTCCGCGCTACACA
Source organism: Schistocerca gregaria (assembly GCF_023897955.1). NCBI lineage: Eukaryota > Metazoa > Arthropoda > Insecta > Orthoptera > Acrididae > Schistocerca > Schistocerca gregaria. The sequence goes on from NC_064920.1 coordinate 438,587,254, forward strand.
CGCACCGCGGACTTTCACCGGGATTATCGGCTAGATACCATCTTGAAGATATTCCAAAAACTTTCCACACGACTGTACAATAACACGAGACACTCGCACAACCTGTTTATCCTTTCTCTGGGTAACTACGACCACAACCATAGATGGAAACATAATAGACCAAAGACACTATTGACAAGGAACTAAACATCTATAGTCCATAGCACACTAGCAGGACAGTACTGGCGAGCCCCTGCAACACAGCTACTACTGGTAACCCCAGATGCTCGGCCCGTCGAAAAACATGCAACCGCAGGGAAACCGTACTGTGCACAGCACGCAAACCAGTCACACACACACCCTACACTGTGAGCCGATCTATGACCGATCTCCCACTAATGTACGACGACCTTGAACTGTTACAGGGACGCTGCAACTGCGGCAAGCCACATAATGAGCTTCCCCAACGACAAAGGTAACGATGCATGATACCTCACACTAACATAACCACACCTTGCATGCACTGTCGCAGCCAGCAAGCCGCTACTGCCCTTACTACCCGTCCTACTGTCGCAGAGGTTTATTTCCCTTGGCGCTTGCCTTGGCACTTTTTTTCCTCTGCCCTTACAACCGCTGCCCTTCGATCGCTTTCGTCCGCTTTCTATCTCCTGATGCACCATGTCAATGAGTAATCTTACCCAGACGCATGGATAACATCACAGCCCGCATCCTGTGGCTCCTGATTCAAAAACTAACATGTTATACGGAGGTCATAGTAGAACTTTAGGTTTGGGCACCACGTTGGTGTGGGCGTGGAGGGGCCCCATCCTTTCGGTTCCCTGTGTATTACTCTCGTTAGCGACTTGGATCCATGAGGCGTTAAGCATTTGTCAGCCCTTACCACCTTCGTGATTCTGCGGATGATATTTTTGGAAATTCTCATGGCATGTCTCTAGTCTCATACACACACACACCAACCCGAACAGTAGCTTGGATCTTGGTTTTATAAATGCCGTGGGGTTATAATCTGTGACTTCTGTGTCATTTGATACCAAGATGGTACGTGGATCCCTCTTCATACCACACTTACCCACCTTGTCTTAGATACGATAAAAGAGGAAGCGGGATGGAATCATGGTTGGTAGTCACAATTTATAATTAAGACAGTTTATTGAAATTACGCCTTTTAAGGAATTTGACAATTATAAATTGTGGGTTGAGACTAGAGAAAGCTTTGTAAATACAACTAGAAACCCTACGTACTCAGTACTCAAATAAACAGTCCCTTAAGTGAAAGTTATAAAACAATGTGCCACGAATTTATAGAAATCTTACGCATAGCAATTGTCAGTTAATTCACATAACAACTTCATCAACCTCCTTAAAAACAGTTATTACAGTAAGATGGCCACACTTTTCTTCACAAAAATACCCCTATAAACCCACTATTTCAATCCGTGAAAGAGGCACTTGTTAAAAGGTCAATTACAAACCTAACGTTGCCGGGCACTAATACCCCTCGCTTTATTTCCCCTTATTAAGAAAACAGAATTACTGACAAACTTCAGAAAATCAAACTCCAATATAGGATATCACTCAAAACACATATAATGAAAACAGTTATCACTAAAAAGTGAACTTAATTATACTTCAGCACTAGTGCCAAGCTAAGATCCATTTACATAACATGGTAGAACTACTTACATAAAAAAATTCAGCAGAAACACTGATCTTTAAAAATGAATGTGCAAGTGCTCAGACGTGTTGATAAAAAAAACTAATAGAAAGAGCTGCGCAAGGAACACGGAATATACTATGCAATGTAAAGTTTATCCAGTTGCCAGTCGCTAATATTTAAGGAAACAGGTTCATATAAGAACAGCTTACATACAATATATATTTATATATCCACCAGCTTAACCCACCTTGGCGGAAGGAAGCTAAATACTAAATTTTGTAAGGCGGTATGTGAGCAACTCCCGGTAGTGGCCAGGTTCTTAAACACTGTCAGGCCTAGACCTCTGATTGCATTTCACTCCCCGCCAAGGCGCTGGCACAATCAAAGGCTTTGCGGGAATCACAAAGGCATTCCAATAACTCTGATACATAGAAACACTCGCCATAATCTTTGACTCTATATATGGGTAAGCATGTAAAGGAACACGTTACACTATTGACAAATTCGCAACTTTGGCCTTAAGCATTTTACACATGGACAACTGTATTAATAGAGTGCAGGCTTTGAAAACACTGACGTAAAATCATTTGATTACAAGAAACGCAGAGCACTAGTAAAACTTGTGAAAAAAGTTTCAAATAACGGCCACCATTTGACTACGCCAACTAAACTCTTCCACACCACCTTAAAGTCCGACTATGAAAGTCTCACGATGATAATAAAATTTAAATGCCTCTGAGTGAGTCGGTCAACAGAACACAATTACGACCAATTACTTCATATCACGTACGGAATACGAAGCAGCGGGTTCCACAGCTTCACCGCTTCACTTCAAATTTTGTTTCCAGCGAAGTGATAGAACTTGTATCTCCAAGCTGCCCAAATCGCCAAAACGCCCGACCAATTTCACACCACAGCATGTAACGGTCATCACGCTCGTTCGGCAGCCGTTGACACTCGTCTCCCAGTGAATGTTACGAGATCTCGAAGGTTAACCGTCGAGGGCTGTCAATCCCATCCCTTCGCCCGCCAACCCGGAAGATAAGACAGGCGAAATGTAAAGATAGCTTAGCTCAACCACAACCGATCTCGATGATGCAACAACCAAATAACACTGGTACCAGTTCGCCACGGCTCACAAGTCTTCGAAAGCTCCATTCGAGAGTCTTCCGTATCTGCTCCTATTTCTTCTTCTATCATGTCCTGAGACATTTCCTCCTGCTTGTAAAAGCCATCAGTGTACTTTTTCATCTGCCCTCTCTGCTCTTAACAGTGGAGTTACCATCTATGTTGTATGTTCTCTTGTTTGGACTCCTCTGGAATAACATCACGTATACAACCGGTGCAGTGTTAGTCGGCTCTTTTATTTTGTTGAATTTTACCTTTTTTAAGTAATAATATTTGTTTTCCTGCTTTACTAGGACTAACCAGTTCCAGTAACATCGATACAGGCTTTTTCTCAAGCTGTTTACTAATTTAATGACTCACCAGTAAGTTTTTGGCAAGTCGCTTTGCTCTTAGCCAGTGGCATTCGTTGGCGGCTTTCATGCCACGAGGGTTACTTGTTAGAAGAGATTTGGCCGATACATTTCTTTACTACGTTTAGTCGGGTTCAGAGAGTAAGATGGAGATCTGCTTTCAAAGCCGCTTGCTGTCCTCATGTGATCACCTCAGATGATGGAGAGCTATGTTGTTGAACTATCTTTAGTACACACATCATGTGTGATAAGGTTACACCAATTTATATACAGTGCTGGAATATAGTTTTCTGTGTGAGGATATTTGGCTTTGTTTATTAGTTTTGCTACGCGCGCAAGTATTCGGTCCCGTGTAACCGAGCCGTTGAGTAGATACGAAGAGGTATGCAAGATATATACAGGGTGTTTCAGTAAACGTGCTTGCCTCTGAAAGTTACGAAGTAATAGGAGACTGAAATATTTTTGCGGTGGGTCACCATAAGAAATATTATACTGTCTGCGTAGCTATGAACATATTTTATTATGTTATTATCCAAACAGTTAAATGGAACAATAGTTGTTTCTATCACGCACTGGAAGCAGTAACGCCAGCTGTGTATACATCAATTTAAATTACATTCCTATCACTTTTATATTAGGAGCTACAACCCTTCAAATTATCACGGGCTGATACCACACACGATGCGCACGGCAGTTTACCCGACAGTTCGAGGCACACGAGCCAACGGGGCTGAATATACCACAGCTACCGACATCGGATAAAGATGGCATACACGGGCAACGAGTACGTTGACATGTTACTGATGCTCGGTGAGTGCCGACACTCTGCCACTGAAGAAGCCATGCCGTACGCCGTGAGATATCCTAGGCGAAGAGCTCCGGCACCAATTCCGTTCTTACGTGCCGAACACCGACTTCTGGAAACAGACAGCTTGGTAAAGCGACGCAATAACAGACGATGAACTGCAAGAAGTAAGGAGACGGTGATGTTTGTTTTAGCTGCAGTACACCACGATCCTCATGTCAGCTTACGAGCAGATTCTGCAGTCGCTGGTGTCAGTCTCTCATCTGTGTGGCGTATAGTACACGGCCATAGGTTTCACCCTTACCGCCTGTCACTGACCCAGGAGCTGCAGGGGAACGATTTCCGTGTGAGAGTTACATTCTGTAAATAAGCCATGACTAATTTCACGCTGGAGTCTTTAAAAGGTGTTATGTTCTCTGAAGAGTACACGTTCACAAATTATGGTGCAATTAATGGCCATAACGTGCACTACTGGGCCCCAGGCAATCCTCGGTGGGTAAGACTTGTCGAATGTCAACGTAGGTGGTCTATTAATGTATGGTGTGCAATCCTTTGGGATGAAATCATCGGTCCACACTACTTCCCAGGTACACTGACAGGTGAGTTATATCGCTCGTTTATAGTGGATAGTTTAGGTGGTCTCCTTGAACATGTGTGTCTACACACAAGAGTCAAATGTGGATGCAGCACGATGGTTACCAATCCCATTTTGCCCGTGCTGTTGTGGAAGAGCTAAAAAACAGATTTACAGCAAGTAGGTTGGGGTACCATGGTCCTCATTCATGGCCCGCAAGGTCACCCGATTTAACATCATTAGATTTCTTCTTGTGGGGATATCTAAAGCATCGTGTTTATGTCACTGAGCCCACATCCGCAGATGATCTAAAACGGCGCATCAAGGAGACATGTTGCTAAGTGACACCACTTATGTTACATCTCGTCCGCATATCCTTTAGAAGGCACATTCCATTGTGCATTCAGGAACATGGACACACATTTGAACATCTCCTTTAAATCAACTTCGTACCGCCAGAACACCCATCACCCACCACACAGCCATGTATTATGTACAGCGTCTGGTCTCTGCCCCAGAAACTTTGAAGGGTTGTAGCTCCCAAACTAAAAGTGATAGGAATGTTATTTAAATTGATATATACATAGCTGGTGTTACTGCTTCTAGTGCGTGATAGAAACAACTATTGTTCCATTTAAATACATGTATCTTTTTGCTGTAACTCTTTGGATAATAACACAGTAAACTATGTTAATAGCTCCGCAGTGTAACGTTTCTTATGGTGACCTATCGCAATAAATATTTCCGTCGCCTATTACTTCGTAACCTACAGAGGCAAACACATTTAGTGAAACACTCTGTATATGTATATTTGTGTGTGTGTGTTTTCCGCACTTCCTCCTAAACCACTGGACTGATTTCAACCAACATTGGCCACAGGTCCACATACACCCTACTGTCTGACAACAATCGCCGTCTGGCTAAGTACCACCTACCGATCGTAGCTCAGGAGATTTGACGTTGTAAGCAATGAGGTGCGTAAAAAACTGCCTCATCACCTATGACTTAGAATTTATTACTTCTGTGTTACTAACTCTATTCGTAGCATATTTTGGAGACAGCAGCCACATAATTATGCTGCTGAATGTACCTACACAAATATATCATTACACGATATATAGTTCAAGAGATATGACGTCAGACACTAACATGGGTGAAAAAAATGCCACATAATGCATGAAGTTATAAAATACATATAATTTAGTACGAAGACAATTCCACAGTCAACTTAGGAAATCATTGACATCTCTCAGAGCTTTTGATTGCTTTCAACTGCGAAGCACAAATGGCTGCATGGGAAAACAATCGCCGTCTACAGAATTATGAAGAGGAGCTGCTATAGACACGCAAAGCATCTGGACCCAGCATACAGAAACTATCCAGGATATTCCATTACAAACACAGTTCTCTTTTTCCGTTTCTAATTTAAAATTGGCAAAATGAATACCTGGGCAAAGCCGACTTTGTTGGCTAGATGATAAATGAAATAGTGAATTTGATGGGTGGTTAAAAAAACTTAAAAAGGAAGACTGTTTGATTCATAAGAATCCACGGACATGACTATAGTTAGGAAAATTTACCAGTGGTGATTATATCCTCTCTGTATTTTAGCTGCGATCGCGGATTCTACGTAGCCAAACCTAATTTCTCAGAGGGGCAATCGGTGTTTCTTGTTTGCTTTTACAGAATCACCCTTCCAGTGTCACTGCGCAAACTCAGGACAACAAATGAGCGCTCGCGGCAGTAGCAATATATATCGGACTACCTGATCGACACTCTGGTGTTTCCGTTTACCTACGGACTTTGAGCGCTAAAGCACTGGAAAGTGCGCCGTTGCTGCAGAGCCCCGGATCGTATTATATGGGCGGGCGGCGGGAATTATTTACATGTCGGCTGCGCCACGTGTGCTAGACGAGGCGTGGCCACGTGCAGCGCAGCGGCGGCTGTTTCTGCGACGTTTGCCGCCCGCTTGCCCTCGTGTACACTGTACTTGGGCACGAACGATTGGGCGGACACCGGCTCCCGCACAATACATACATATCGCTGATGACGTGTTTGCTGCCGGCAAACAGCGCACGTCCCCAGCTGTGCAGTGAGACCACTCGGTCCTCTTTCTGGTCGGATCCGGCCTCGCGATAGTCCCACGACTCGCCTCCCGCACCGCGTATGCACCGCACTGCCCTTCTGCTGTGTGTTCCGGAGATTTTCCGCTGGAATGGTGGGTGAGCTTGGTGGTGACGTTGGCTGCCGATCGATGTTGTCTCAGCTCACGTGGAGCAGACGTATATTTTACAAACTTGACGTCTTCAGTCGATATATTTTTCCAATCATCATCGCCCGACAATGAAAATTATCCCCTCTTATAACGAAATCCCACTTTCCTTTCTTTTTTGTTATTTCTTTCTTCGCTACCAGTTTAGAAGTCTCATCCCTATTCACAAACGCTCATTCTCGTTCAAAGAAGTGTCAGAAGTTCCATGCGGCTTTTCACGGATGATGCTCTAGTATACAGAGAATTTGCAGCATTAGAAATTGCAGCGAAATGCAGGCAGACCTGCAGGGTATAGGCACTTGGTGTAGGGAGTGGCAACTGACCCTTAACATAGGCAAATGTAATGTATTGCGAATACATAGAAAGACGGATCATTTATTGTATGATTATGTGATAGCGGAACAAACACTTGTAGCAGTTAATTCTGTAAATTATCTGAGAGTATGCGTGCGGAATGATTTGTAGTGGAATGATCATATAAAATTAATTGTTGTTAAGGCGGATGCACAGGTTGAGATTCTTTGGGAGAGTCCTTAGAAAATGTAGTCCATCAACAAAGGAGGTGGCTTACAAAACATTCGTTCGACCTATACTGGAGTATTGGTCATCAGTGTGGGATCCGTACCAGGTCGGGTTGATAGAGGAGATATAGAAGATCCAAAGAAAAGCGGCGCGTCTCGTCACAGGGTTATTTGGTAATAGCGTTACGGAGATGCGTAGCAAACTCAGGTGGCAGACTCTGCAAGAGGGGCGCTCTCCATCGCGGGATAGCTTGCTGCCCAGGTTTCGAGAGGGTGCGTTTCTGGATGAGGTGTCGAATATATTGCTTCCCCCTACTTATACCTTCCGAGGAGATAACGCATGTAAAATGGGAGAGATTCGAGCAAGCACGGAGGCTTTCCGGCAGTCGTTCTTCCCGCGAACCATACGGGACTGGAACAGGAAATGGAGGTAATGACAGTGGCACGTAAAGTGCCCTCCGCCACACATCATTGGGTGGCTTGCGGAGTATAAATGTAGATGTAGAAGTAATCTCATATCTTCACTATCTACAACTGGGCAGTGTAATGCAAATACCTTTTACTTAATGTAAATTTTTTACGAAGCTCAGTCTCATAGTTCAACGTTACCATATACTGTCGGTAAAAATTTAGTACACTGTTTGGGATATTTCCAGTACATTGGAGTATATGAAATAATGGCATTTACGTATCAATAGTACGAGCGATTCTGGGGCACCTATAGTGAAACACCCATATTAGCATGTTTAGAGCGCCACGGCCGGCCGCGGTGGTCTGGCGGTTCTAGGCGCGCAGTCCGGAACCGTGCGACTGCTACGGTCGCAGGTTCGAATCCTGCCTCGGGCATGGATGTGTGTGATGTCCTTAGGTTAGTTAGGTTTAAGTAGTTCTAAGTTCTAGGGGACTGATGACCACAGTAGTTGAGTCCCATAGTGCTCAGAGCCATTTTCTTTTCTTTTTTAGAGCGCCCGGAACGAGAAAGGAATTACTACTTGGATTGAAATGCTCTCATGTTACAGCTTGCTAGATCCGGTTTACGACGAGTCACACTCACACGACTCGGACAAACAACGACGCCGCCCCAAAGATAGGGAACAGTTACTACATATCGATAACCGCCGCTGCTGCCACTAGCGGACAGGCAACGCTTGCGAAATAGAGTGGCGCTAGTCAACACGAGAATAACCGCAACCATCTCAACTAAATGATACCGTCTGGTCTCCAACAGAGCGCGGAAACCTACAAACAGGACCAACGTGAGCCGCATTCAAATGCTACTGATACGAGCATCATTGCAGAACTGACGCAGCACGTCCAGCTCGTGTGGCAGTTCTTCGAAAGGATCATTCCTGCATTCGGAAGGCCACAATAAGGCTCCTTTCAAACTCGTTCAGTTGGGTGTAGGGAGCACGAGTGTTTCTCCGTGGCATGACTACCTGCTTGCTTCACACTTTTACATCACACTGAGCCTTCTGGCTGTGAGAATCCCCTGTTAAAGGGTAGACACGGTTGGGCCTCTCGTAGCTATGCTACTACGCTGTCTGTTGGCGGTCGACTTCGTCGTTAGCACATCTAGGTAGCATAGGTCGTCATTTGGCCACATCGCGCTAATTTTTTTTCCGGCATTGTATATAGTAAGAACAAACACATTATATTTGCTAATGAACAGTACTTACCTTGCAAAGTTGGTCTCAACGAAGAGGGCTACTTCCATTGTTCCTGTATCACCTATTGAAAAGATTTTGTCCACGGTCGTTTAATTCGTGGGTTGCTGGGATGTGTACTGCTTTTAATGGTTTTCTTGTTTTCGTTGCATGTTCTTGAAACACAAAAACCCATCGCATATTTGCCATTTTTCCATAGATAATTCATTGAGGCGTACAAAGAACATAAACGATCAGAGAACATGTACCAAATTCAATAGTTGCTAAACCCACTCTGAAACTATTTTAACATCATCTAACGCTGTCTGAAGCTACTTTGACGCCCTCGTCACCAAAAATACCTTATATATTACGGTCCAGCTTCTGGTACATTCTACAACAGATGTTGTCCAAACTGGTATTTTCATGACTGCCAAAATTGAGATAATCTCTAAGATTTAATTTATGTATTATCTTCCAAAATTAATCATTTCGCTATGTATTTGTGGCCCTAATAATTAATAACAAGGTTTGTAAAATCTGACAGCGTGAAAAATAATAGCTTCTTCTTAACGTATTTTGTAAAATCAGAAGAATTGTAAGGGATGACAGAAATGTTTTTGCGTCGAGACTAAAGGATAACATTATATTCACTGTAAATATGTTTTAAGATAATTTAAACTGGCAGTTGTGACAGATAATTTTCATGGTACAAAATCGATATCATGAAAGGAATGGATACAAATAATAAAAACATGTTAACAGAAATTTTTTTGGCAATCATATATGTTCAGACGTATCTACAGGGGAAAAATATATGTTTTAAGTTGTAAAATGAATCTATGTCTGGCCAAAATTTGCTCGCAACCGAACACATTGACTAACATGTGAAAGTTCCGAGGAGGCTGTGTTCATTACAGCAGGTAAGTGTGTCAACTGTAACGAGACCGGCTAACTACTATGGCAACCTGAAAACGAGATCGTTGACTAGTCACTCAGAGGCTGTCCTTACTCTGATATTACCATGGCAACCCAGTTTTTATCGTTTAGCCCTCACCATTCGTAATGCCTAAACAGTGATATGATATCCGATCACGACACAAATTTTCTGCAGAGTTAAAAAAAACTTGAATCAATAAGAGAATACTGGTGATTTTTTGCAGTATTCGACCACTTACCACTTTTCGGTAAGAGCATCGAACTATGGACGGATTAAGTTTTTCTTATTTGCTACTTTAATTCAGTATTTTGATTCTATATAGACTGAAACCGAGTGAGCCACATTTTTTCGATCTTTGTGCAATTGTTACCCTTACTACAGAAAATAATTGGAATAAGAAACCGAAAATCGGTTATTTCAGGAACTGCTTATTTTAATTGGTTTTAACAATCACGTTAAAATGGTGCGAAAAAACGATATAAACGGATATCGGACGTTTCAGTGATAACTGCCATCCCTACCTTGTCAGTCCAGAATATCGATGATCCACGAACGCCATGGATTTGGATTACCGCAGCAGTGTGTGTGGAAAATTTGCAGCGGTTGACACTTTGTAAACCGTGCCGTCTGCAGCTCGTCCAACAATTGTAAACGAAAGCCTATGACCTGTGCTTTCACTGTTGCCTCACAAGGCTAGAAAAACATGAGTGTGAACATTTCTCATCCAAGTTGATATTCAACGACACAGCAAGCTTTCATTTACCTTGATACGTTAACTGCCACAGTGTCAGAGTATGGGACACTGAAAATCTCTCCAAATTGTGGAATATAAACGAGATTCCTGAAAAATTAATGTTTTCTGTGCTGTGTTGCAGAAGAAGCTGTATGGGCCGTTTTTGTTCTGTAAGGAGACTGTCACGCATACATTTTACCTTGAGATGTGGCAATTGTGGTTCTTTCCATAAACGACTGCTGATTCCGGAAAATTCATCCTCCAACAAGAAGGGGTACCCCAGTCGTTGGAGCTACCTGGTCGGCGTTGAATTGAGTGTAGTGATAAACACGATGCGCCTGTGTTCCCTTGGCCAGTATTGTGACCTTTACCTTTAGGGACATATTAAGGACCTTTCGTACTCACTTACACTGCCACTGACATTGTTTGCTCACAGAATGCATCAGTGCTGCTGCGATGAGGACTGGTAGGATGACAAGATACGAAGTGAACTCAATTACCACTTGAACGAATGCTGTCTGATCTGTGGCACTCACAGTACATCTTTAAGGTGAAAAATCCGAACTTGGTGAATTTACATGTCTATTCGTGCATCAGTCATATTGCAAAATACAGTGCTCCTAAACGAATGGATCATTTAATGTCCTCCCGTACTTCATTTTTATATGGATGACAAAGCACAAGTAGTACTGAAGTATTACTGGGCATAATAACAGGCAATAGTCTTGTCGGAGGAAACAAACCATCTGGAAAAAGAAAAATTCGCATTTTGTAGCTAATACCTGAAGCTGCTCTTCAACAAACTTACTCGCCTCCCGACAAACGTACCTGTACCTCATGTGTAAGTAGAGCACTTGCCCACGACAGGCAAAGGTTTCGAGTTCGAGTCTTGGTCCAGCACACAGTTTTAATGTGCCAAGAAATTTCATATCGGTGCACACTCCTCTACAGAGTGAAAATGTCATTCTGGAAACGTCCCCCAGGCTGTGGCTAAGCCATGTCTTCGCAATATCCTTTCTTTTACGAGTGCTAGTTCTGCTAGGTCTGCAGGAGAGCTTCGGTGAAGTTTGGAAGGTAGGAGACGAGGTACTGACGGAATTAAAACTGTGAGGACGGGTAGTGATTTGTGGTTGAGTAGCTCAAATGGTACAACACTAGCCCGCGAAAAGCAAAAGTCCCGAGTTCGAGTCTCGGTCCGGCACACAGTTTTAATCTGCGAGGAAGTTTCAATACTTTTGTTAATTTTAGCTTGGGAAAAGCAAAAGTCCCGAGTTCAAGTCTCGGTCCGGCACACAGTTTTAATCTGCCAGGAAGTTTCAATACTTTTGTTAATTTTAGCTTGTTACTAAAGTTATGAACTAAACTCATATAATTTAATCTTTTAATTCCGTAACAAAATTATTCATTTGTAGTTATGACTGTTACGCTCAAATTTCATGAAGCTTTTATCTGCAAATCTAGAAACTAATATTTGCCTCCAATTCAGTAATACCAACCAAATATGAGTTTAGAAGCTAGTGTAGTTCTTCTCATTAAATATCTCTGTAACGAACCTATACAACTCAAAGAGCATCTTTGTCAACTGATGCACTCTAGTCAACACAAATGGCTGTATTTTCTGTGTCCTAAGTTCAGAAGCCACACCTAAAATATTTAAGGACATAATGACGTTAATTGAGCCAAGACAGCTGTACAGTGATTCTGAATCACAAAAGATGTAAAAAGATGTAGCCTTTTACTTTATATTTTCCAAAGAATTATTATTATCAAAACTAAATCCACCTCTATAGATAACTAAAACTTTAAGTTCTCGCCTCGGTTGCTGACGTGATGTTTGGCTACACTTTTTAACAATGCTCACGTAATGATGAAGATTAAACATAGGGCTGCTGGAAGTGAAAGCTACAATTGTTCTATTATTCCTCTTCAGGTACCAGCTTTACCGTTTATATTCCTTTTGAAGCATTCTTATGTCTATTTGCTGCTTGTAATGACTATTGGCTGAGTTAAAACGCCTGCACCGTTTCCTAGTCCTTTCATTGTGTAGTCTTCCGTTCATACAAAACTACGATACTGCTTAGTTACTCCTTACACAACTTTAAGCAGTAAATTTCACTTCACCAGCGGAAAAAAAAATCTTTTATCTCCGCTCAGATACATACCGAATGCTTCCATATAGTATATTTGCGATTTCAAACCGCTCTTACTGCACTTACTGCACAGTTGTGTGTGAACTATGGACATACAGAGAAACGACGCCATAGTAGCAACGTTTTCACCTCTTATCTTTTCGCGTACTGTAGTGTGCGCTCCACGTCATTGCTACGCTCATACCAACTATATAACGCTATTACTACAACTACAGCGGGTTCGTATAATCTCTTTGAACATTTTATATAAGTATGTCTACAGCAAGGTACACAGAAAGCTACAATTGCTGTAACTTAATATATTCACATTAAATATTTTGGGCGAAATCTCTTGTTACATTAACAAATTTTTTTTAATTTGTTGGGATTTAATGTAGAAAATTTTTATCTTATCTTTACAAATAGAACGGAAGTTTTAAGTACGTCCATTAAGTTGTTTTTGAATGCAAATTCAGTTTCTGAAGCATAACTTTCAGTAATATTTAAACTGAAGTTTTAAAAATGGCTGCCTAAGTGAATTATCAGGAACGCACTATTGCCTCTGTCTTGAAATATTTAGTACAAATCAATGCTGAAATTTATTTTCAGAGCTAATACTGTACACTATTTCCAGAGCTTGGCCACTGTAAAACATAGTTATAACATTTACACTGGTGTCCAAAATTAGAGCCACAAACCGGTAATTTACCAGCCCTGCGTCTAATCCACGATTTAATCATACAAAATGTCAACCAGATGTCCTGCACTAAAGGTGACATTCCGGTCATCGGACAACCACGCGAACGATGACGTCAGGGAACCCATGGAACGATGTATTATTTTCTCGGTAGCCCCACGCAAACTTATTTGACCCGACGGCTTAATGTGCATCGTTTTGTTCTTTCTAGGATGTGGCGACAGTTTATAGAGACCGAAACTGTATCCTGAGGTCCAGGGCAGGGCCGACCACATGTGACTTCAGAAGAGAGGACCCAACGTTCAAATGTATGTAAATTCCTAAGGGACCAAACTGCTTAGGTCATCGTTCCCTAGACTTACACACTACTGAAACTACCTTAAACTAACTTATGCTAAGAACACACACACCCATGCCCGATGGAGGACTCGAACCTTCGGTGGAAGAGGCCGTGCAGTCCGTGAAATGACTAAAACCGTGCGGCCACTCCGTGCGGCAACAGAAGACCGTTTTTTGGCTGTAAGGGCAGGCATGTGAGCTCGCCGCATTGACTGAGGCAAACGGTATGCAGAAGGCTTCGGTAAAGCTGTATTTACTGTCGGAGATATGCTGTTTGTGTATCTCTGACGCGTCTTCACAGAAGGGAACGTCTAGAGTGGAGTCATCAACACTCCACCTGCACGGAAGAACAATGAACAACTGTTGTTGTCACAGATCAGTTCCGATTTGACCTGGAGAGTGATTCTCGATGGATTCGCATCTGGAGGGAACGTGGAATATGATTTCGGGACCAAATCGAGATCGAGAAGGATTCCTAATGGTGTGAGCAGGGACTATGTTTACCACATGAATTCCTGTTCATGGAATTGTGTGGGTGAATCGGTAAGGTATCGTGACGAGATCTTGGCACCTCATCTTCGGTTGTTGCGAGATGCTGTGGGCCCAGACGTCGTATTGATGGACGATAATGCTCGACCTCACAGAGCACAGGAGGTTGATGTTTTCTTGGAAACGGAGGATATTGCACGTACGTCGTGGCCTGCTCGGTCTCCAAATTTGAAACCCATAGAGCACGTCTGGGATGCACTACGGAGACGGATTTCATCACATCAGCATCCACCAATTACCCTCCAAGGGTAGGAGTACCTTTTCAAGAAAAATTGGCGTTACTGCCTCAACATGAGGCTGATGACACCATTCACAGAATGTCACTTCGTTCTCAGGCCTGTACTGCTGCCAGAGCTGATCACTCCCCATACTGAGCACATGAACCATTTGTCGGAATGTGTGTGCAAATCATCTATTTATACTGTGATTCTTGAGTTTCTCCCGGCTATTTGATAATCAAAGAAAGAGAGGCCATCGAAATTCGCACCAATGACGACATCATAAACGGTGACTGTGGCTATAATCTTACCAAGACTTGGGAACCAGCGACTAGGTTAATGAAGAGTAAATCGAGCAAACGTATAGTTGTGACGACCACGGCGGACAGAGCCATCACTCTGACGTCATCTCAGGCGTCGTCGCAATCTGTTCCACCGCGCGACCGTGGCGCGGGACGCGGACAGCAGAGGGAGCGTGCCGCAGGAGGAGGGTTTTTAAATCGGCCGCCGCCCCGACCGAACTCATTTCTCTCTGAGCAGCCATAGTGTACGGATCTCCGTGCCGGCATATTAACAGGAGCTCAGTCCGTCAGTTCACCTGATAATGGCGACATGTATGATCGCCGAAATATTGTGCCCGTTGGACACTGTAGACCGGCAGTACACCCGTGGATATTTTGATTATCTATTTATATTGTTTTGGTAAAATAAACGCAACCTGGCAAATTTACTTTTGTTGCTTTCATTTTCATATTGTATTTCAGAGAGCCTGTTAGACTGGCTGATGTAACCATGGTATCAAAACGACAACAAAGCTAGACGCTGCTGGATTTTTGGTTGCATGTTTATGATGCTGGGTGAAATATACGATCAGGTCCCTACATCCTCCAATAACTTCGAGATCAGTAGTCGACAGCTTATTTTTTCTAACAATAATCCAATTACAACATACCCTGTTCAAATTAGACCAATAGTGATACTATTATCGGTATCTGCCAACGTAATAACATTGAAAATATTACATTAAGCTACACGTTAAATACTTTGCTTTTGCCGAAGGCTGCTACGAAGGCAAAAAAGTACGATCCATTTCACAGTCATGGTCGCTGGGTACTATCGCACACGTAGCAGGTGAAGAACCTAGTGACTGTAGACGCTGAACAGCAGCTTACATAGCTCAGTATAAAAGTTTTGGCGGCATTTGGCATATTAAAACGATATTAATACGAGAAACACACAATATATAAGACGGACTAGTCGCAAAGTATCAGTATTTTAGTGATTGCTATGCAAGAAACTTGATGACGTCGGATGTAATTTTTTGGCAGATAAAAGGACGAATTAAAACAGAGTATAATCGAGATAGTTGCTTATACACCGCCAGAATTCTGACAGAAGATCCTTTGTTCAAGTCCTGGCACCAGTCCATTGCACCCACGATCTGGAAGGTGATTGCCATATGTCGTATCCTATCGTAACCAGGTTCACTTGCTATCGCAGAGGTCGCACACCCCTGTCTCTACACCTGAGGGTCATGGAACTCGTTATCCATCGGAGCTTGCTATCTTCAACATCTCGTAAACAAGCGGAGTACACTGGTTTCCATATTACCAGCGATCGTGGAAGCTAAAAGGAATTGTTTGTCTCCAGAAAAGTCATTTCATTTGACCACAATTTAGGTTCCATGATTGTAGGGGAGACGGACGTCAGTGCGACAAAAATATAATTCACCACGTCGGTTATCTAATCATTTTTACAAATTTGAAAGACCAGCGCCTTTTCCAGTTATATGGTACAATCTGTTGCTTCAGCGACTTACAGTAATCCAATTCTGGAGGTCGTTCCCTTGCGTACTCAGTAAGGTTCAACGAGACCACCATCAGGCTTTCTGGAGCTTCCTCTATCGAGCGATTTGAGTCATTTTCCCTTACCTCTCGGTATGCCATTTTAGCACACATGTCCTAAAATTGTGTTGTGGATATCTTCCGTGAAGCGGTTCCTAACTTTAATACCTCAGCCTAGATTTTATTGCCTTCCATTACGATGACTGGTTGATTAACGGACATTTGGGCAGACCTGATCCGATGACTGAAAGTTAATGGGACAATTCTTTCTAATTCTGCATTCACTGAACACATTTCCGATATTTGTCCTCAAAGTTGTTTTGATTTCTTTCGGTCTTTGGAAGCAACGGTTCTGCTTCATTTGTTTCTGCCATGCAGCTCTCTATAGTTTTATAAAACTTTGTAATGTTGTTGAAAAAATTTCTGATGTTGTTGTTGAACATTTTTTCATGGCAACAGCGTATGTAGCCCCATGCAGCGTATGAACTACCATACAACTGAGTTTATCAGAGATTCTCCAAATTCTCCCTCCCATAGCTTAATATCTGCTATTGACTCAACAGACAGCTACTAATAGTATTTTTATAGTGCTTTCGAAATTGTTTCGGCGGGCAACATAAAAGGTAGCAGAAGTAAGCCCCCTACTGCAGAAATGCAGCTGCTGTGCCTAAGTGGGGTGCTATCACGCTTGCAGCTAGATTTGTCAGATAACAACACTAATTTAACGTAAGTGATGGGTAATTAATCTAGTAGTTTAGCCTGGGCTCCCATGGACAGTTTGTAGTTCAAGCTCAGTTAGAACAAACACTTTGATACCCGGCGTTAACTGTCCGATAGTCACTCGTCGATAGCTGCTGGGCTGTGGCGGCAGCAACTGATTATTTGTGACTTTTGTGACAACTGGTCGCAACTGGAACTGATCAGCAACTGGCCAGCAACTGGTCGAGTGGACATTAGCAGCCGTTATGATCCGTGATGGGCGGAAGAATCGTCGGCTACGCCCCCTAGTATCAAGTAGTCAATGTCTTTTGTCATAACACGGTTCCTGTTACGTGCATCACCTGTATGGCTACTTTTCAGATCTATGTGCACAACTCCTAAAAATGCCTGGTTGGTGGCACCTTGTGTGGTTATAGCTGTGTACCGTGTGTGACGGGGCACACAGCAGGTTTCATATAACATTTGCTAAACAGAAATATATTTCTACCTAACAACCTTGTGGTAACTGACTACTACGTTCAGTTACCGTCACAGGTGGGCTGTCCCCGAGTTGCTATAAAATTCGATTAGTGTGGCAGTTTTGAAATTTTCCCCTATCTCTGTTGAAGGATTAAGGAGTTACCATGTTTCCCAATCTTTCTGGAGCGATGCACCATATAGATGCACTATGTGATCAAAGGTACCTGGACACGCTAAGAAGCCGGCCGGACTGGCCATGCTGTTCTAGGCGCTACAGTCTGGAGCCGAGCGACTGCTACGGTCGCAGGTTCGAATACTGCCTCAAGCATGTATGTCTGTGATGTCCTTAGGTTTGTTAGGTTTAATTAGTTCTATGTTCTAGGCGACTGATGACCTCAGAAGTTAAGTCGCATAGTGCTCAGAGCCATTTGAACACCCTAAAAAACAAACGTTTTTCTTATTAGGCGCATAGTGCTGCCACCTACTGCAAGTAGTCATTAGACATCGCGAGATAGCAGACTGGGGCGCTCCGCGGAACTCATGGACTTCGAACGTGGTCAGATGAGACGGTGACAATTGTTCATACGTCTGTACGCGAGATTTCCACATTCATAAAGATCCCTAGCTCCACTGTTTCTGATGTGACAAAGAAGTGGAAACGTGAAGGGACAACTATAGTGCAAAAGCGTGCAGGCTGACCTCGTCTCTTGACTGACAGAGACCACCGACAATTAAAAATAGTCGTAATGTGTAATAGGCAGACATCTATTCAGAGCATCACACAGGAATTCCAAACTGCATCAGGATCCACTGCAAGTACTACGACAGTTAGGTAGGAGGTGAGAAAACTTATATTTCATAGTCGCGCCTACTCGTAAGCCACACAACACGCCGGTAAATGCCAAACGACGCCTCGCTTGGTGTAAGGAGCGTAAACATTGGACGATTGAATAGTGGAAAAACGTTGTGTGAAGTGACGAATCACCGTACACAATGCGGCCATGCGATGGCAGGGTGTGGGTATGGCGAGTGCCCGGTGAACGTCATCTGCCAGCGTGTGTAGTGCCAATAGTGAAATTTCGAGGCCGTGGTGTTTCGGTGTGGTCTCGTTTTTCATAGAGGGCGCTTGCACCACTTGATGTTTTGCGTGGCACTATTACAGCACAGTCCTACATTGATGTTTTAAGCACCTTCATCCATCCCACTGGTTAAAGGCAATTCAGAAATGGCGACTGCATCCTCCAACACGATCGAGCACCTGTTCATAACTCACGGCCTGTTGCGAAGTGGTTATACGACAATAACATCTCTGTAATAGACTGAGCTGCACTGAGTCCTGACCTGAATAATATAGAACACTCCGTGAAGGATGGCCTGCCATTCCCCAGGAAACTTTCCAGCACCTGACTGAACTTGTGCCTGTGAGAGTGGATGCTGTTCAATAATGGTTCAAATCGCTCTGACGACTATGGGACTTGACTTCAGAGGTCTTCAGTCCCCTAGAACTTAGAACTACTTAAACCTAATTAACCTAAGGACGTCACACACATCCATGCCTGAGGCAGGATTCGAACCTGCGACCGTAGCAGTCGCGCGGTTCCTGACTGCAGCACCTAGAACAGCTCGGCCACCACGGCCGGCAATGAAACTAAAACAAGATATAAAATCCGTACGGGAAAGATAATCCGTACTTATTAACAACGAAGTTTTTGAAACGGGTGATGAGGTTTTACATTTTGGGGTGCCGAAGACAGCCACTGGATGGGCAAGAAACAACAAGAACACAAGATTAGTTAGAAATGGCCTCGTGCTTTTGGAAAGTAAATGCAGTTTCCATTGTTTCTGAAACGGAAACTTTTCTAATATAGAGTAATGAGCATGTGTCTTCTTCATCTCTTGCGCCTTCAACCCGCATCGGTGCATGGTCGGATTGCTTACGCACGGATTTCGCATAATTATTTTAAGTTGTGGCCACAGCTGTTACACTGCATGGAATACCCCTTTGATTGCATGCAGTGTTGTGGTGAAAAGGGCCAAAAATGTTCTGAATATTTCATAATCGTGTAGTTAAGGCGGGGCTTGAATAACAGGTTCGTACTAAAGTAGTGATATGTGTGAGACTACCTACAAACGATATCGAGGCTGGCCGATACACCGACCCTCATTATTAATCGGCCTGGCTGCCGCGGGGCGGATTCGATCTGCGGGCGACGGACCTCCCTGTACCGAAAGCGGTGTTTTAACACGCACGGCTATGCGGGCGGGTAGCGCGAGGTGAATGACACTAGGTAACATGTGGAACTGAGAAGGATAGTAAAGATGAAACTTTTAATCCAGAGGGAAATTTGTGAGAAGTATTCGTCCGATATCGTTATGGTCATGATGGTGGTTAGAAGATACAGTGCTAGATTGTTTCAAATAAGTCAAGTTCTCTCCGTTGCGGCCTCTTTCTTTCCATACGGGCAGATTCCACTTTCTACGTGTTACACTGACGAGTGCATCTAGAATGAAGTAGGGCAAATGTTATTTCACTTCCGCACCGTCACTCCAGTGTACTCTCGGCAAGTAAGCCGTGGGAATAGCGGCTAAACGTGCGCTTTTGTAGCGCCAGACAGTCGCTCTGTTTACGCAGATCCGCTGTCCCGCCAGCGGCACCAAGTTCTGAGTGAATACTCGTGTCGCGACCCACTTACAGCGCCAACCGCAGGAATAACATTGACTCTGTGGAACTTCATGAGATATGCAATGCTCCGCAGATGCCTACAAAAACAGCTTGGGTGTTACTGACATTTCCGAGTTCTACGACATACACACGCAAACAAACACACACACACACACACACATGCTGTTCAAAGAAACGCGTGGAAAAGAATAAGGCCCATCGACATTCCACAGACCGACACCTTTCCCCTGGCAAGACTCGTTTTCACGTGTTTTGCCATACTGGTTGGGCTTTACTTTCACTCTTTAATTTGTGCACATTTTTAATGACGCGTATTTTATACGCAGCGATGGACCAAACCTTTGTAAGCCAGGCTATGGAGCAGCTGGTCTTGTTACCTTTGCGTATATATTTCTCACTGTAATAACTGGAGTACAGTTGTACATAATGGGCATTTGCTAGCACTTTTACTTATGCAGTTGGCCATTTTCCTTCCTTATTACCTCATCTTGTGTGATTGAGGTTTACAATCTGGCTTGCTTTCGATGGTGCTTTTAACAACGTATTACTCCATAATATGAATGCATGTAACCTCATGAATGGCGCTAATTATGGTGTTCGTCAGTGGATATTCAACTCTTTTATTACTATTTAAATTTTGTAATGTAATTTGGGGTCTAATCAGAAAAGTTTTTTTGTTCAATAAATTACACTTATGTGTCTGGCAGAGGGCTCCTTGAATCACGTTTAGACTATTTTGATAAAATAAAAAGAAGCACCTATTGCTGTGCTTATTGTTTTATTTATTTTGTTACAACGAGCTTCGGGGTTTCAATGCGCCATCTTCAGGCTGTAGCTGATGCGGAACGGGTTCATACGATCCCTATATACGTCGCATCAGTGCCCAGCATAACTGGATACGCAGATAAGCTGAAAACGTAGGTGCCAGCACTAAAATCATCAACTGCTAGTTGATTTATAAATGGTAGCAAAAACATACCTGACCTCTTCGCAACAAACTGTCCTAAGCAAACAGCGAGTATGACGGCAGATGCAGGCATCAGTGACCACAAAGTTGTTGCAGCGAGCGTAACTGTCATAACGTTAATACCCAGCAAAAATAAACGCAAAATATATCTGTTTAAAAAAGCAGATAAATATCCGCCTGACGCCTTCCCAAAAGAATGGTTCCACTCTTTCAAATCTGACTATGTAAGTGTAGGCCCAATGTGGTATAAATTCAGAGTAGTAGTATCACAGCAATTGAAAGGTATAAATGAAACAAACTGATAGGTGATGGTAGTTATCCCCAACGGTACACGAAAGAGATCAGAACACTGCTCCAGAAGCAACGAAAAAAGCATGCCAAATTTAAAAGTTTTACGAAAGCCCGAATCTTAGCGCGAACTTCAATGCTGGATTCTTCCCACAACGAAACTCTGTCTAGAAACCTTGCAGAAAAACCAAAGTTATTGTGGTCATATGTAAAGTACATCATCGGAAAAACTAAATCAATACCCTCACTGCGCGATGACAACGGCGATGATCCGGATGACAGTGGAACTAAAGCAGAGGTACTAAACACATTTTTCCGAAATTCCTTCACTCAAGAAGGCAAAGTAAAAATCCCAGAATTCGAATCAAGAACAACTGCCAAGATGAGTAAATTACGAGGGCAGATCCTCGATGTAGCGAAGCAGTTTAAGTCACTTAGCAAGGCCTCTGGTCCTAACTGTATACCAAACAGGTTCATTTCAGATTATGATGATACAATAGCTCCTTACTTACCAATTATATACAACCGACAGCTTGTCGGAAGATCCGTATTTAAAGATTGGAAAATTGCACAAGTCACACCAATACGGCAGTTAAGGAAGTGTAGCGACGTCCTCCAAACAGACACTAAGCATGGCTAAACACGTAGCTAGAAGTGTAACTAAGTAGTGCGTAAGTCTGTGTTTGGCGTTCCAAGCTGCGCTGAAATATTTTTCCCATTCTACCTGTTAAGTCATTATAATGTTGTAATATAATATAATGTCATAATAAGATAAGAGAAATCGGGGCTCGGACAGAAAAATTTGCGAGTTAGGATTTCCCGCTCGCTGTTACAGAGTGGAACTGGAGAAAAGTAACTTGAAAGCGATTCTGTGAACCCTCGGCCAGGCACTTAACTGTGAATTGCAGCGTAAACATGTAGATGTAGATGTACGTATGTTCACAGATTTGCAATTGGTACAGAACTACTTTTCAATAAATGTCACCATTACATCAAGAGACACAACTCGGGTAATTTGAAACTGTTCATGTTAATAACCTACAAACTCACAAAGAAAACATCTCTTACTTCTGAAGCTGTTTCATATTAAGCGAAATGAAGGGACCCAGATATTAAAGTAATATGAAACAATAGGTTGAATCAAGTAACTTGTTTGCACTATACTTCATCTGGTTTACAGAGTTTAAATCATCTTTCATTCCGTAACCTGGGGCCACTAGACGGCTTTAATTCTTGTGTTCAAAAAGATCTGTCGTGTGTGACATTCGGACTACTTGCGACTCTAAACTTTGTTTTTGGACTTTACTAGATTTGTTATGCTTGACTTCATTATCTGTTATCGGGTATTCCATCTGGTACTTCTCATATCATCTATTCGGATTTATTTCTGTTTCACAGTGTTCAGCGTGACAATAGCAGGAACATTTAATTTAGAATGAATGTGTATAGCGTAGACATAATTTAATAATTTTAAAAAAGCGACAACTTCGGAAACTCGTATTTGTAATCTCCTTCCGGCATTAATAACACTCGCCATAGCCGGAAAATGTAATGTGGAACAAATTTATGCAGTGTAGACATAAATTATTAATTGAAATTTTAACAAAGACGGAAACTCACATTTCCCTCAATTGTTTGTTCAGTTGAACACATTTTTCCGCTGCGGAGAAATCAAAACATGCCAGTGGAATGGCAAGTGATAACCTATCTTCAAGTCGACATCCAAATCACTCCGTTCAAGGATTTGGGAGCAAATGTGGACGTGGGCTTGATGATGGAGACATGTCCCCTTACACTTGAATGCATCAGAGGAAACCATGTAAAGTCAAGCGACCGTATGGTATAGGAGCCAGAATCCTTTAGATTATAACTCCAGCGCTTAAACATTTTGGTACCTGTATCTGTAAAATTCCCCAGATTCATGAAAGTAAGGAACGATTTTTTTTCATTTTGGTTCATTTCTTACCATATGAGCTGGGTCAGAACTATTTTACAGACTTCATTCGGTGTCTAGAGCAAAATTATCGTCTTCGAATAGCGGATAATATCTATTGTTCATGTTCCCATTTCAGTCATCGCTGGTAAATCGTAACATGTAAAAGTGATTAAGAAATAGTTATCAACAATAGATCCTCCCATTCTATGGCCATGGAAAGCTGCAAAATTCTAGTAACTTCCAATGGGACCAAACTGCTGAGGTCATCGGTCCCTACGCTTACACACTACTTAAACTACCTTAAACTAATTTTAAGGACAACACACACACCCATGCCCGAGGAATGACTCGAACGTCCGTCGGGGAAAGCCGCGCGAATCGTGACAAAGCGCCTCTGTGGCCACGGTATAACAACCGTGATATATTTTCATTAAGAAAACGAGTTTAGCTTGCAACATAGGGTGTCTTTTACTACTGGAGTTATCAAAACTTGGCAGTCTTTGGATGAACGTTTTCAATTCATCTGTTCTATAATGTACTGCCATAGTACTGAATAACATTCTAGTATGGTAATGTTGGTAGCGTCCTTGGTATTTTCGATAAATACACATGTAGGGCCAGGTGCGTTTTAAATTGCGAGCACCCCAAGGACCTCAGAATTCCTTTGCTGGGTACGGGCTTTGCGATGAACCCGCGTCTCCTGAGCCGGTACTCTGTCTCCACTGCACAGTGTGGCGGTAGTGTAACGTGGAGGGAACAGGTATGTTGGCATTTTATTAAAACAAAAAGGTACCAACATTCTCAACGTGTGTTATATGTCGGTAGGCTGGGTGGCTAGCAATATGAAACACTCGCTAACGGGTAACCACTGGAAACCATGCCGCGCCTCAGTTGTATAAGGGTTTTCGAACCCTCGCTCTCGACGGTTCGGATGATCCGTTTGGCAAATAGTGAAAGGAGACGAAACTTTAATAGTAATGGGTGACTGGAATTCGATAGTAGGAAAAGAAAGAGAAGGAAACTTAGTAGGTGAATATGGAATAGGAGTAAGGAATGAAAAAGGAAGCCGCATGGTAGAATTTTGCACAGAGCATAACTTAATCATAGCTAACAGTTGGTTCAAGAATCATGAAAGTAAGGTTGTATATATGGATGAAGCCTGGAGAAGATTTCAGATAGATTATATAATGGTAAGACAGAGATTCATGGACCAGGTTTTAAATTGTAAGACATTTCCATTGCCTGTACAGTGTCTCCAGGTGTAGGCTAGAGACACCCGTGGCTCAGTACACCAGTTTCAGGTGTTCGGACACGTTTGCCAGATATCCCCATTTCGAGGAGCTAGTGGAACGACTTGTCGAGCACAGTACACGGCCTATTTGGTTGTCCTATTTGGTTGTCCAGGGGCACATGTGGACTCTGACCACAATCTATTGGCTATGAACTGTAGATTAAAACTGAAGGAACTTCAAAAATGTGGGAATTTGAGGAGATGGGACGTGGATAAACTGAAAGAACCAGAGGTTGTCGAGAGTTTCGGTGAGAGTATTAGGGAACGATTGACAAGAATGGGGGAAAGAAATACAGTAGATGAAGAATGGGTAGCTTTGAGAGATGAAATAGTGAAGGCAGCAGAGTATCAAGTAGGTAAAAAGACTAGGGCTAATAGAAATCCTTGGGTAACAGAAGACATATTGAATTTATCTGATGAAAGGAGCAAATATAAGAATGCAGTAAATGAAGCTGCCAAAAAGGAATACAAGCATGGATGGCTAGAGGACAAATGTAAGGATGTAGAGGCGCATATCGCAAAGGGTAAGATATATACTGCCTACAGGAAAATTAAAGAGACCTTTGGAGAAAGGAGAACCACTTGCATGAATATCAAGAGGTCAGATGTAAACCCAATTCTATGTAAAGAAGGGAAAGCAGAAAGGTGGAGGGAGTATATAGAGGATCTATACAAGGGCGATGGAAGAGAATTTAGATGATGATGAAATAGGAGATATGATATTGCGTGAAGAATTTGACAGAGGGCTGAAAGACTTAAGTGGAAACAAGGCCCCGGGAGTAGACAACATTCCATTACAACTACTGACAGCCTTGGGAGAGCCAGGCCTAACAAAACTCTACCATCTAGTGAGCAAGATGTATTAGACAGGCGAAATGCCCTCAGACTTCAAGAAAAATATAATTATTTCAATCCCAAAGGAAACAGGTTTTGACAGATGTGAAAATTACCGAAGTATCAGTTTAATAAGTCACGGATGCAAAATACTAACGGGAATTCATTACAGACGAATGGAAAAACTACTAGAAGCCGACCTCGGGGAAGAGCAGTTTGGATCCCGTAGAAATATTGGAACACGTGAGGCAATACTGACCCTACGATTTATCTTAGAAGCTAGATTAAGGAAAGGCAAACCTACTTTTCTAGCATTTGTAGACTTAGAGAAAGCTTTGACAATGCTGATTGGAACACTATCCTTCAAATTCTGAAGGTGGCAGGGTTAAAATGCAGGGAGCGAAAGGCTATTTACAATCTGGTCAGAACCAGATGGCAGTTACAAGAGTCGAGGGGCATGAAAGGAAAGCAGTTGTTGGGAAGTGTGTGTGTGTGTGTGTGTGTGTGAAATGTTATGGGACTTAACTGCTAAAGTCATCGTCCCTAAGCTTACACACTACTAAACCTAAATTATCCTAAGGACAAACACACACACCCATGCCCGAGGGAGGACTCGTACCTCCACCGGGAACAGGCAGACAGTCCGTGACTGCAGCGCCCTCGACCGCTCGGCTAATCCCGCATGGTGGGAAGGGAGGGATACAGGGCCGTATCCCATTCCTGATGTTATTCGATCTGTATATTAAGCAAGCCGTAAAGGAAACAAAAGAAAAATTTGGAGTAGGAATTAAAATCCATGGAGAAGGCATTAAAACCTTGAGGTTCGCCGATGACATTGTAATTCTGACAGAGACAGCAAAGGACCCGGACGAGCAGTTGAACGGAATGGACAGTCTTGAAAGGATGATATAAGTGAACATCAACAAATGCAAAACGAGGTTAATGGAATGTTCGAATTAAATCGGGTGATGCTGCGGGAATTAGATTAGGAAATGAGACGCTTAAAGTACTAAACGTGTTTTGGCTATTTGGGGAGCAAAATAACTGATTATGGTCGAAGTAGAGAGGATATGAAATGTAGACTGGCAATGGCAAGGAAAGCGTTTCACAAGAAGAGAAATTTGCTCACATCGAGTATAGATGTGTCAGGAAGTCGTTTCTGAAAGTATTTGTATGGAAGTAAAACGTGCACGATAAATATTTTAGGCAAGAAGAGAATAAAAGCTTTCGAAATCTGGTGCTAGAGAAGAATGCTGAAGATTAGATAGATTGATCACGTAACTAATGAGGAGGTATTGATAGAACTGGAGAGAACAGAAATTTGTGGCACAACTTGACTAGAAGAAGGCATCGGTTGGTAGGGCATAATCTGAGGCACCAAGGGAATACCTATTTAGTATTGTAGGGCAGCGTGGAGGGTAAAAATCGTAGAGGGAAACCAAGAGATGAATACACTAAACAGATTCAGAAGGATGTAGGTTGCAGTAGGCACTGGGAGATGGAGAAGCTTGTACAGGATAGAGTAGCATGGAGAGCTGCATCAAAACAGACTCTGGACTGAAGGCCACAACAACAACATTCGAAGATGGGTCCTTGGAGAAGTTAATCTCCTTTCTATGTACAAAAAGGTCTATAACCATAAAATTGATTAAGTGGCTACATAACGGAAACTTACTGGTAGATGCAGCAACATCACAGCAGGCCATCAGCCTCCAGAAGTCATGTGTATGGACACTACAGAGTTTAAGGAGAAGTGAGCTAAGTAAGGGGTAGCAAGGTGTCGCGTAACTCGAGCACTAGAAAAATTGGAACTGTTAACACTGTCTTACGATTAACTGGTTTTGGCTGTATAAAAGTTGGATTTATGAGACTTGAAGTCGGACCGTACGTCCCCTACCCCATGAGAATTTTTAAGTCATAGAAATTTCGGGCACACGAGTGTGCAGTTTAGGGTCAGGCTACATGTGGCAAACATGTTACAGCTGCTCACCTTGAAAGAACTACATGTACTACCCCTTACTTCTATATCAAGTGCTCAAGTCCATCCAGCATAGAGCAGAGACTGTATGCTCTTCAAGGAAGAAAACAAAATCCTGGAATTGAGTGTGAGTAAGCGCAAACCATACGTTGAGGCAAAGTGGTATGCAAATCTCTTCACCATCCAAACTTTACATTGTTTGCTGCAGCACTCACGAAGAAAAAGTAAGTATTTCCACACGGACGTCACGTATAGGTTCTAAAATCGAAATATGTTCTTACAAAAGTACCAGCGGTACCACAATCTGGTTGAAACTGAAAGATGAATGATGAGTAATGCTTCAGCCCCTGCCGAACAAACTGCATTGGAAGTGAAATAGACCAAGGTGGAACATAATGTCAAACAGTTGGAATCGAAGTAAGCACACAATAAGATACACAAATACTCAGATAAAATTAGTATCAGTGCTGTAATTGCGAAGATTACTTCCTGTAATGACTTGTGTCGATTTATAAATGGCAGATTATTTGGAAATTCGAAGTAATGAGAACGGGACCTAACTGATGAGGTCATCGGTCACGCACTACTTAACCTAGCTTAAACTAACTTACTCTAAGGACACCACACACATCCATGCCCGTGGGAGGACTTGAATCTCCGACGGGGGAGGCCACGGGAAACCGTGACAAGACGCCCCGATCACACGGATACCCAGCACGGCAAAAGTAAGATTAATCAAGATTAAGATGAACATGTCATACGTAACTTATCCATCAGACAAGTTTCACATTAACTTATGACAATATGAAACTGGTCTTATAACAGTGTAAAACTTGTCTTATGGATAACATAAATGACTCTATACCTATATATAGGTGTTCACCTTCACCTTGATTAATATGATGATGTATAAATCTAAACGCGCCATTAGAGGGAGAAGTTAACTCATAGACGGTGATGTCCATGTATTTTTCATAAAGTCAGTTACAACACTGATTACGTAAGAATGGGTGCCTACCTTTTACGCAACTTCACGTTACATCTGTTGCACTCAGGTGATGACGATTCCATCAAGTTGTTTGAGGTCTGATTAAATAAACCCTGCAGTCCTTCCATTTCTCCCCATTACTAAAGTCGGTCCTTCTACAAACGGAACAGAAAACGGACGATAAAAAATCTCACTGATAAATGGCTCCGGTGCTGCAGTCGAGCGTGAACGGGTTCACAACGTATTTAGTGGAGGTGAAACTGTTGGCACAGGAGAGACCCCCGTGTCCTTGTCTTCAGGAAAAACAGTGTAAACGTATTGACGCCTCTGTGCTCAAGGGATTCAGCCTCCACCGAAAAAATTACCTCGCGCGACCGCTACGGTCGCAGGTTCGAATCCTGCCTCGCACATGGATGTGTATGATGTCCTTCGGTTAGTTAGGTTTAAGTAGTTATAAGTTCTAGGGGACTGAAGACCTCAGATGTTAAGTCCCATAGTGCTCAGAGCCATTTGAACCATTTCTGAAAAAATTACCTCAGTGGACACAGGGCTAAAAACGGAATGACATTCTTTATGAATGACAATTACCACTCCACTTCTGTGCCTCTCAGAGTAGCTACTGAGACAGTTGCTGTCGAAGTACACACTTCATTCAACGTTATACCTTGTAGGGCTTTTTTGCACCAAACTTCGTACTGGATTGAGGAGCTCTTTCTGAGGTTATTCCATAACTTTCACAACCATTTAACTTACTGGATATTTTTATGTATATCGTGTGCTATGGGGATCTGCATCGACCCGTCACAGAGGTCGAGGTGTCGAAAACTTCACTCTGGTAGAAGAATTGTGTCTCCGTATTCTCAGATAGCAGTGCACTAGGGTCATCGTCCTTCGTATACCTTGCTTTCTGTTCTCCTGCCGATACAGACACTGCCCAGTGGAAAACTGTCGATCACCGGCATTGAGGTGACCACTCCACTGTCCTGATCCATCTCTCCGATAGACCTGTCCCTGAAAGAAAGCCGCCATAGTAGATGCGTAGCAAAGCAAACTGCTGTACAGCGAACTAGCTGTATGTATACCCCGAGACAGCGTCCAGAATTGTGTGAATTACTTTACGATCGTAATCCACGATGCCACTGATGTATCTATCCCAAAATCCTTAGGCTGGCTTCAGGGGCGACATGACCTATTATGGAACGACGTGTGTCGCTCCACAATCAGCGTAAGATTCATGGCTCTGCTACGGTCAAACGTTTACTACGAACCTCGCCTCCTTTCTGGACGCGAGGGCGGAGATACGTAGGACAACCAAATAGGCCGTGTACTGTGCTCGACAAGTCGTTCCACTAGCTCCTCGAAATGGGGATATCTGGCAAACGTGTCCGAACACCTGAAACTGGTGTACTGAGCCACCAGCTGGAGACACTGTACAGGCAATGGCAGAGTACCTGAGTTCGATCACTGATACCTGGCCCAGCTCTCCGTTGATATCGAGAATTAACTGAAAGGGAGGTTGGAATTTCCCTTCCAGCGACACTGAGCGGTGCTGCGACTCTCGTTGATGCTGTTTGTAGGTTTCCGCCCTCTGTTGCAGGCCAGACGGTATCGTTCAGTTGCCATGGTTGCGGTTGTTTGTCTTCTTCTCGTGCTGACTGATGCCACTCGGTTTCACAATCTTTGCCTTTCCGCTAGTGGCAGAAGCGGAGGTTGTCGATATGTAGTAACTGTTGCCCTA
This sequence comes from Schistocerca gregaria, assembly GCF_023897955.1. Taxonomy (NCBI): domain Eukaryota; kingdom Metazoa; phylum Arthropoda; class Insecta; order Orthoptera; family Acrididae; genus Schistocerca; species Schistocerca gregaria. Next base: position 438,617,535 of record NC_064920.1, read on the forward strand.
TCTTTGGGGCGACGTCGCTGTTTTTTCCAGGTCATGTAAGTGGCCAGTTCGGTTAGGGATTCAGGAGGAGCCAGGTTCGCGTGGTACCAGAACACGCCGTGACCGCTGGCGGCACGGATTGACTACCGGATGGAAGGGAATTGGTCACGAGGTTGTACGACCTCGTCGTAAACCAGTTCCAGCAAGACTTAAGATGTGTGCTAGCTCTTTGAAGCCGATGACGTTAACGACAACAGATTTGTAGTTTCAACTTGACGTTGCACCTGTTTGTTAATTCTTGCCTTTAATGCTGCACAAGTACCGTGTAACTATATTTACGGCTTTGACGTGTTGTTCCATCGTATCATTTGGTTTATCGGACGTCAGGTAGCTTCAGCAAGATTGTCATTAGTCATTCGTTAGACTGCCACAACGCTGAGTTACCATCCTGTCAAGTGAATGCAACTCTTGGTTGCGTATCTCATCGTCCGCGTAAGTGTTTTGTTGCCGGGCCTTCTCATAGGTCGATTCCTGGAGCACCGTCTGTGGCCCCTTGGTCCTTGGAAGGACATGTGTTGTCTAAAAGGAAGTCTGATGGCCAGTAGTTCAGCGTAACGCTCTTTCAGTCGACGCCTTCTGCTGTGTTTGTGGCGCCTGGCCTTTAATATTTCAATGCCTATAAGTTGTACGTTGCAGCGAGTTCTTAAGCAATTCTTAATTTATCGTCATTCTTGGCGCGTAAGGCCCTCAGCCGTGATTGTGTCATTTTCCTTAAAATACTAATTTGGTATTTCTATTTACGCAGCAAGCCTTTACAACCTTATTTTCTGCCATTCCTGGCGTCTGATGCTCTCGGCTGTGTTTCTGGCGACTTGCCTTTAATATTTCAATACCTGTAATTTGTAAGTGGCCACGAGTTTTAAACAGTTCTCAATTTACGGCCGTTTCTGGCGTGTAAAGTCTTCTGCCCAAATCAGAGTGGCTTGCCTTTAAAGCATTATCTGTTCTATCTGTATTTAATGGTGATTTGTTAAATTGTAACTCGCTGAAAACAATATTATTTGCACTGTTGTTTATTCATTCATTAAAACGTGTGGTAATTTTATTTATTGTTGAGTCTAGAATTATTGATTTAAAATAAATCGTGTGTAACTGTAAACGGCAACCAATAGTAACTATTAATGCTCCGTCCAAAATCGTAACCGAATCCTGCCTTCCTTGGCTAACAGGTTTTGAACACCGAAAACCACAACTGCCAATATTCTGAGTTTGAGTTCTAGTGCGCATTGTCTCAAGTCAAAGAGACTGGATCGAATCCTCCTGTTCCTTTAAGAAGATATATATGTATTGATGATTGGAGGTTTTCCGAACTATTAAGAGGAGGTGATTTAATAAGCCTTCTGAAGCCAGTCCGAGCAAGTGAATAATGTCCCACAGTAATTTGTTTCAAGCTTTATTCTGTTTACTATAGCCATCAAAGCTATTAGGTCCACAGTGAAGAATCAGATTCGATGTACATTGTTTATGGATACCACATTCTGCTCCTCCTCTGAACTTTATTTCTGACAAACTTCTTTTGTAGGCATCCAATTTCACGACTTCTTTCAAAACTAATTTTAGTATCATCTTCTATAGCGATACCACATTTTTCCATGTTGGTATTTCTGGGCCCACGGTCAATTACTGATGTTCTCATTGTAACTGCATTTGTCGCCCTGTCGACCATTATGGACATAACGAAATTGAAGGATATTTATGAACGTGTTTTTAAATATTTTGTCACTATGCATGAGCCTCACCTCTTTTCATTTAATCGTTCATAGGCGTGAGACCGTAACAGTTTGCCATTTTTGAAAGTCACTCATGTGAGTGAATTTCCCCACGTCGTCTTTCATTTTCTCCCGCACTCCTCGTATCTAAGCCTACCCGCTTTCGCAGATATGCAGGTGGTTTTCTTTTGCAGTTTATTTCAGGGTACTGCATATTTGCGTGACGGGAAGGGAAACTGGGCAGTGAATTAATGTTAGAGTAGCTAACGTTGTCATTAATACATCATTGCGCAGCGGGTCCCCAACGTGGCCACTTTGTTGATAGCCAGCGACAGGTAAGGGACGCAGCGGCAGTGGGGCAGCCAGCGTGCGGAAGATAAGACGGGCCGCGGCCCGGCGATAGCGGCGCTTTACTCGCGCCACGGTGTCACCGCCATGATTGATCCCCGCTATCTGCCCGCCACTTACACGAGGGAGGGCGGCCGTGACTGCCCCAGTCGGACACAGTCAGCACGCGCCAGCAACGCGCGTTCATTACGACTCCAGCCCATCTGGGAACAAAGGCTCTTTGGACAGGCGAACAAAACAACGGGCCCACATCTCTGACGTCCTTCTATTTTAGAATTTGAGTACTTGTTTTATGCTCGCTATGTGGTGATTCTGGAGCCGGAAAATCTCCTGTATAGATTGATGACATGGTGGGAGAAGAAACAAAACTCGACAGGGCAGGTATAGGGGATTCAGTATTAGAGTCATAATTTAAAAGAGCTTTGGATGACTTAAGTTAAAGTACGGTAAAAGGAATAAACATTCCATCGGAATTGCGAAAACCACTTGGGGAACTGGCAACAAAACGATTATGCATGTTCGTGAGAAAAATACAGGGTGAGTCACCTAACGTTACTGCAGGATATATTTCGTAAACCACATCAAATACTGACGAACCGATTCCACAGACCGAACGTGAGAAGAGGGGCTAGTGTAATTGTTTAATACAAACCATACAAAGATGCACGGAAGTATGTTTTTCAACACAAACCTACGTTTTTTTAAAAATGGAACCACGTTAGCTTTGTTAGCACATATAAACAAATACGTAATCAGTGCCGTTTGTTGCATTCTAAAATGTTAATTACATCCGGAGATACTGTAACCTAAAGTTGACGCTTGAAACCTCCGACGTTCAGTTGCGTGTTGTAACAAACACGGGCCACGGTCTGCGAGCAGCATTTGCAGGGACATGTTTACGATGACGACCGTGTTAACAAGTGTGGCTGTAGTGCACTGTTGTGGTTTGCTCTAGCTGTCGCAGTGTCCGCATGTAGCGCTTGATGTTATTGTTATTCTGCATTCGTCTCCGCACGCAGTCCAACTGTAGTACACCGTGTTACCAGACGCCTGTGGTAGTGTAGTGTTGTTGGAACTGTAACCATGGTGTATTCGAACTCTGAAAAGGCGGAGATGATACTCATCTATGGCGAGTGTCGACGAAATGCAGCTGAAGCCTGCAGGATGTATGCAGAACGGTACCCGGACAGAGAACATCCAACGTGCCGCCCATTGCAAAACATCTACCGCCAACTGTATGCAACAGGTATGGTCGTAGCACACAAACGGGTCCGTAACAGGTCCGTCACAGGAGAAGCGGGTGCAGTTGGTGTGTTAGCTGCTGTTGCCATGAACCCACACATGAGTACACGGGACATTGCGAGAGCCGGTGGACTGAGTCAAAGTAGTGTCATGCCCATACTGCATCGTCACCGCTTTTACCCGTTTCATGTGTCGCTACATCAGCAAGTACAAAGAGACGACTTTAATCATCGAATGCAATTCTGTCAATGGGCATTAACACAGAATGCGTTGCAGTTCTACCTGTTTACCGATGAAGCGGGTTTCACAAACCACGGGGCAGTGAATCTACGGAACATGCATTACTGGTCCGTGGACAATCCTCGCGACAGCGACCGTGGACTGTAAATGTATGGTGCGGAATCATTGGCGACCACCTCATTGGTCCTCACTTTATTGCAGGGGCCCAAACAGCTGCAACATACATCGCGTTTCTACAGAATGATCTGCCAACGTTATTCGTAAATGTCCCACTGGAAACGCGTCGACGTATGTGGTATCAGCTTGATGGTGCACCTGCACATTCCGCAATTAACACTAGGCTGACCCTTGACAGGATGTTCGACGGGCGTTTTTCATAGGATGTGGAGGACGTATAAATTGGCCAGTTCGTTCTCCTCATCTTACACCTCTGGGCTTCTTTCTGTTGGTACGTTAAAGGAGAATGTGTACCGTGATGTGCCTACAACCCCAGAGTATATTAAACAACGTATTGTGGCAGCCTGCGGCGCCATTACACCAGACGTATTGCGTCGTGTACGACATTCATTACGCCAGAGATTGCAATTGTGTGCAGCAAATGATGGCCACCACATTGAACATCTATTGGCCTGAGATGTCGGGACACACTCTATTCCACTCCGTAATTGAAAACGGAAACCGCGTGTGTACGTGTAGCTCACGCCTCTTGGTAATAAAAAGGTGTTAGCATTTGGACGTAATGTGCTGTTCCAGTCTCTTCTGTACCTAAGGTCCATCAACGTTCTCTTTGGATCCCTACGTAATTCGGTGCTCTCCGAAACGCACGATCGAACAGTGGAGGAGTGGTACTCAAGCGTCAACTTTAGGTTACAATGTCTTCGGATATAATTAACATTTTTCAATGCAACAAACAGCACTGATTACGTATTTGTTTATATGTTCAGATATGCTAACAAAACTAAGGGGGTTGCATTTCAAAAAACGTAGGTTTGCGTTAAAAAATGTACTTCCGTGCATTTTTTTATGGTTTGTATTTACCAATTACACTAGCCCCTCTCCTCGCGTTCGGTCTGTGGAAATCGATTCGTCAGTATTTGATGTGGTTTACGAAATATATCCAGCGGTAATGTTAGGTGACTCACCGTGTATATGGGACTGTCTATGTGCTATCAGACTTTCAGAAACACTTATCCATAATATTTCCGAGACTGTGAGAGCCGACAAGTGCGAGAACTATCCCGTAGTCAGCTTAACAGCTCATGCATCCAATCTGCTGACAAGAAGAGTATACAGAAGAATGAAAAAGAAAATTAAAGATCTCTTAGATGACCACCAGTTTGGCTTTAGGAAGGATAAAGGCACTAGAGAGGCAGTTCTGACGTTGCGGCTAATAATGAAAGCAAGACTGAAGAAAAATCGCGACATGTTCAAATCGTTTCTTAGAAAAACCATTCGACAATGTAAAATGGTGCGAGGTGTTCGAAATTCTGTAAAAAGTAGGGATACGCTATAGGGAAGGTGGGTAATATACAATACGTACAAGAACGGAGGGGGGACAATATGACTGTAAGACCAAGAACGAAGTGCTCAGATTAAAAAGATGACGTTTCGCCACTACTATTAAACCTATAAAACGAGAAAGCAATGACGAAAAATAAAACGAAGCTTCTCGACTGGGATTAAAATTCAAGATGATAGGGTGTAAATGATAAGATTCGCTGATGACATTGCTACCCTTAGTGAAAGTGAAGAAGAATTACAGGTTCTGTGCAATGGAATGAAAGCTCTAATTAATAAAGAATACTGATTGAGAGTAAATTGAAGAAAGACGAATGTAATGATAAGTAGCTGAACTGAGGACCGCGAGAAACGTAACATTAGATCTTATGACCACGAAATTAAGGAGGGTGAGGATGCAGAGACCCATGACAGACTGTGCAAAAAGGAAAATAAAAACAGACTAGCACAGGCAAAAACGCCATTCCTGGCCAAGAGGAGGTTGCCAGTATGAAACATAGGCCTTTAACAGAAAAAGAAATTTCTGAGAATGTACTGTGCCCATATGGTGTAATGAAGCATGGATTGTGGGGAATCCGGAACACAGGAGTCTCGAAGCTTTTCAGATGTTGCGCTACAGGCGAATGCTGGAAATATGGTGGACTGATAAGATAAGAGATGAGGGGGTTGTCTGCATAATTGGAGAAGAAAGGAATACATGGAAAAAATTGACACTAAAACTAGACAGAATGGTACGACATCTGCTAAGACATAAAAAAGAGGAATCATCGTGGGTTCCGAGAACAATGATAGTGTAAAATCCAGCTGCCTCTGTTCGGCTATACCACCAAGAAAGCAGTAGATACAGGCGCCAGCGTAGTTACCGACTACCTTGACTTCCGGAAGACGCTCTATACAGTTCTACACTGCGGTGTAACAAACAGAATACGGACGTGCAGAATATCAGAGAAACTGTCTGATTAGATTTAAGAGATGTAGCATGCACAATACAGCATGCTGTTTTCCAAGGATACACAACTTCAGACGTAACAATAACTTCAGGGATACCTCAATGGAGTGTAGGACCATAAAAATCACAGTACATATCAAAGATCTAGTAGACAACGTCGGAAGCTCCATAACGCTGTTAGTGAATGATACTGTTGTATACAGAGAAGTCTGAACTATGGAAAACTGTAGTGTAGAGCAGGAATACCAGCAGAGGATCCATGCTTGGTGCAGAGTGTGGCAACTTAACCTCACCATTAGCAGCTGCAACGTGTGGCGAATACTCAGACAGAAAGACATTTCATTGTGTGATTACACAATTGCAGAATAATTACTGGAAAAAATTACTTTCATAAAATACACTCCTGGAAATGGAAAAAAGAACACATTGACACCGGTGTGTCAGACCCACCATACTTGCTCCGGACACTGCGAGACGGCTGTACAAGCAATGATCACACGCACGGCACAGCGGACACACCAGGAACCGCGGTGTTGGCCGTCGAATGGTGCTAGCTGCGCAGCATTTGTGCACCGCCGCCGTCAGTGTCAGCCAGTTTGTCGTGGCATACGGAGCTCCATCGCAGTCTTTAACACTGGTAGCATGCCGCGACGGCGTGGACGTGAACCGTATGTGCAGTTGACGGACTTTGAGCGAGGGCGTATAGTGGGCATGCGGGAGGCCGGGTGGACGTACCGCCGAATTGCTCAACACGTGGGGCGTGAGGTCTCCACAGTACATCGATGTTGTCGCCAGTGGTCGCCGGAAGGTGCACGTGCCCGTCGACCTGGGACCGGACTGCAGCGACGCACGGATGCACGCCAAGACCGTAGGATCCTACGCAGTGCCGTAGGGGACCGCACCGCCACTTCCCAGCAAATTAGGGACACTGTTGCTCCTGGGGTATCGCCGAGATCCATTCGCAACCGTCTCCATGAAGCTGGGCTACGGTCCCGCACACCGTTAGGCCGTCTTCCGCTCACGCCCCAACATCGTGCATCCCGCCTCCAGTGGTGTCGCCACAGGCGTGAATGGAGGGACGAATGGAGACGTGTCGTCTTCAGCGATGAGAGTCGCTTCTGCCTTGGTGCCAATGATGGTCGTATGCGTGTTTGGCGCCGTGCAGGTGAGCGCCACAATCAAGACTGCATATGACCGAGGCACACAGGGCCAACACCCGGCATCATGGTGTGTGGAGCGATCTCCTACACTGGCCGTACACCTCTGGTGATCGTCGAGGGGACACTGAATAGTGTACGGTACATCCAAACCGTCATCGAACCCATCGTTCTACCATTCCTAGACCGGCAAGGGAACTTGCTGTTCCAACAGGACAATGCACATCCGCATGTATCCCGTGCCACCCAACGTGCTCTAGAAGGTGTAAGTCAACTACCCTGGCCAACAAGATCTCGGGATCTGTCCCCCATTGAGCATGTTTGGGACTGGATGAAGCGTCGTCTCACGCGGTCTGCACGTCTAGCACGAACGCTGGTCCAACTGAGGCGCAGGTGGAAATGGCATGGCAAGCCGTTCGACAGGACTACATCCAGCATCTCTACGATCGTCTCCATGGGAGAATAGCAGCCTGCATTGCTGCGAAAGGTGGATATACACTGTACTAGTGCCGACATTGTGCATGCTCTGTTGCCTGTGTCTATGTGCCTGTGGTTCTGTCAGTGTGATCATGTGATGTATCTGACCCCATGAATGTGTCAATAAAGTTTCCCCTTCCTGGGACAATAAATTGACGGTGTTCTTATTTCAATTTCCAGGAGTGTATGTAGGCGTATGTGTACTGAGCGATCTGAAGAGGAAATAACAAATAAAATTAATCGTGTGTAAGGCAGATTGCACACTAAAGTTCATTTGATGTTAAACGTATCACCCCTTTACCCATCTGATATGGAAAGACATTCACTCTGCATTTTCAATCAGCCTCCTGCCTCCCCCCCCCCCCCCCCCCCCCCCCGCCACAATCCCCACCAAAGACTCTGTTAAAAATTTCACTCAGTCAGGGAACGGTAATTTTTAAACGGAAATAATACGGCCATGTGAAAGTCACGAAGACGCATCGTCCATTCATAACGATCGTCGAACAGTAGGGAAATCCGTGCCAGAAGGCAGACAACTGCGTATAAATTTAGACTCACACACTTTCAGGTTACGGCGGACACTGAAATTGAAATGACAGCACATATGATCTAGAACTACATACTGGTGAAAGGACTAACTATTGACCGGACACGGCGAAATAAATTTAAAATGAAAGGATTTTATTCATATTTTGTTAATGAACGTTTCTATCTTTTTTACATTTTGACAAGTATGGTTTAGTCTAGCCTCAGTATATTGTTCAATAAATCTTTCTATTTTATTTATTCTTAAGCAAGGTTTAATCTATCCTTAGTATTTACGTTCTTTTACAATAGCACACGTAGCGTTATCGGAGCCTCGGCAACACTCTTGCACGCTCCCAATCCTTCCCTAGCAGATGGTTAAACAGTGCATATCCTGCAGTCTATGAACGATTAGAACTACTTATCCCCACCCAGAAATGAGACTATAGAAAGTTCTATACAGTGCTTTACTTTTGCGATTGAGCCCTGCGCCTCTCCGCTGATTCTGACCGAACTGCCACCCGCTTCCTTCACGCTGAGTCTAACTTCTCACGCGGCAGCCCGCACTATCCAATTATTCCTGCAGCACCGACTGTGGCCAGACATCGACTTCCACACTGCCGTCCCATCTCCTGCACCTCCATACACATATCTCGTCTCTTCCCCTTTCCGATTAATTTTGTCGTAAATATCCTGGTTGCTCAGTTCCCTCCTGCTACCTAGGAGCCTTGCAAGATGAGTTTCCAGGTGCATATGTGATCTGTGAACCACAGCTATTACAGTTAACGGGAAAATAACACATGTCTGCAGGCGACATACCTCCGTTCTGCGCTTGCAAAGTAGCCTCAGAGTCTCCAAAGCCAATATGGCTCCGTAACAACTCCAGGAAAAGCATACGCGCCGTGACAAACTTTTCTCACAACGGGTTAAATTTGCTTTGTCCAGCGTTCCCAGGGTTCTTATCTCCGAACGTGCGGCAAACTTCCCATGACACGGCATACAATACACAGTGTTCCACCTTAAACTGTTATCCAAGGACGTATTCTCCTAGCAGTCAATGCAGCAGGTTCTAACACAGGTCCTTCAACCAAAGCACGACCAATCTGGAGCATACCTATACCTCCAGATTAAAGTCTCCCGAAATAAGACGTCGCAGCTGTTACTGAACCTGTGAACTACTAAAACAACTGGTACTATTTGCGTGTAAATTTCTTTTCCTGCCACGGCGGTGCACTCTCGTACCACTATTTACACTTACTCTTAGGCTGTTCTTCGCTACATGCTACAGCACATGGTGTAAGACGCCTGGCACTCCCTGAAGGTAAATCAAATGAAGCAATTCTAAAAATATTGCACCACTTACGTAATAATAAAGCACTGACTGCATGTACCTGGGTTTAAATGCAAACACAGCAAGAAGATAAGTAATATGTAATTAGTTAAAACTTTATTGCTATAGTCAGACCACATGTTTACTTAAGTGTAATATATTTTCTGTCCGTTTCTTTGGAGTCTCAGCTCTAAGATAAGAAAATGTTTAAACACATTTAATATCATAATAAGAAATGGCATACGCCAGCTCAGGATATATAGTAACGCTGGATGATCTATTAGAAGAAAACTTTTAACTGTGAAGGTAAACTTATCATTAGTAATGACGAGAAATCAACTGAGTTTCTTTTTTTATTCTCTAGAAAATCGTTGTTTCCCTTTTCGTGCCGAAACTTCTCTCAAATCGTCATTGCCCTCTTCTCTTGTTGGCTCTATTGCTGGTCTTCTATCCGTTTCCCGTAAACATTTTCAGTCTTGGCCTCCGACAAATTAGTTTGTTTGTAATCCTATTTTTTGTCCAATTGTTCTTTGCACCTAGGTCGGCATCTGATACTGGCCCTTTCTAGCAACATATATCGCAAATGGATTGAGATGGGAAAGGGTGTTAATAAACAACTCGATAAGCTCAAGAAAATAGCTTTATTGCCTCCAAGATGAAACCTCTGAATAACATCGGGAACAGAACACGAGAAAAGTTAAAAAGGTAGACATATTTAACTACATATGACACGTAACCGGAATATATTGTAATGTATATCTACAGAAGCTTGTATTACAATGAACGAGAGAATCAAATCCAGAATGCACACTGAGGAATGTGACAGTTATGTGAAAACAGTGAAGAGCAATTAGTCAAAAGTACAATTCTCTTGGACGATGTTAAGCGCAAGGTGGAAATGAAAACCATGGGAGGAATTTCACTGAATACAGCGAAATAAAATAAAAATACTCGAACCGTAAATGGAAAGATTTGCTGAGCACATAATCAGAATCGACTTGAGATCCATAGCCAGGAGAGTATGAGAACAATGATCGCAAACAGGATACCTCTCTCTAATTACATATTTGTAGAGGCTTTTTACAGACAGGATTCCTTTATCCTTTGGTGTAAGAAAATCATTCTTAATAAATAAATATTTTGTCATATTTTATGCATTGAAAACAGCCTTTGTGCGCTACATATTTTTATCTAACCGTAACAGAAAAAAGAACAAACATTGTTTGTTAAGAGCCATACATTTGAGACAGCTCAAGCCAGGTCATTAATGACATTTGTTCCGGTTTAGAGCTTTGCTTTTTAGCCAGTGGATAAATAAATGTAAATGTTGCAAATTATTCTTCAGTAACAAATGGCATGTATGCTTGTGCGTAAACTCTCTCTCCTTCTCTCTCTCTTCTTCTCTCTCCCTCTTTCTCTATATCTCCTCCATCCCTCTCTCTCTCTCTCTCTCTCTCTCTCTCTCCCTCTCTGTACTAGTCGCAGATGGGCACAAGAAGTACACTTTACTACTTAACTCGTTGTTTTCGGCATGTGTGGTATGTATTACAGGAGACAGTATTGGTAGTTTTTTATTTACCAGTGGAAAAATGTAACTTAATGCAATGTTTACCTCATTAATAATTGAGGACATTAAGTTCTAGTACTGTAGACAAGTAAGTAATTGTCTTGTCTGAGAAAAACGCTTTTAGATCACAGTTGTTTGGACAATCCGAGTGTAATACATCTGTCCTTTCATTTAGTACTTCCGTCGGTCAAATATTCGAGCTCTGTAATCTATTACAATATCTTGTGGGTTTTACGGGCGTGCACTGAACGTCTTGTTGTCCATGCTCAAACTGAAATTCGTTACTAGTCATTATCAGATATATTCTGGATACACTTCTTACGGTCTTCTAACGGTCAGTATTTTCAAATCTTGGAAAATTATTAATCATCCAGAACAATACTGTTAAGTATATTTTCCTCCCCGAACTACTGTCGACCTACTCCTCCTTCCCCCTGGTTCTATCCATCTCCTCCTCTTACCTGTCCTCCCTCTCTGTACACGTTCTCCTCCCCCTCCTTCCGTCCCCCTCATTCTGTCCACTTTCGCCCGCATTCGTCTGTAAATCTTATTATCCACGCTTTTTTGCCATGTCATACCCTCTCCCCTGTTGACCTCCTAGCCACCCATCCCTTCTCAGCCATATCCATCTTCACATAAATGCTCTGGAATCCAATCCGATACTATCAACACAATACGTCAGTTGTACAGGACAGTTAGCTGCTAGACGTTATCCATCCTTCCCAGTGCTTCCCCTACCTCTCCCCTGTGGGAGGTAGATCGTTCTTGCTGCTGCAGCACTTCTTCCTGGAGACTAAGTAACCAAATTTGGTTGAAATCAATCCAATGATGTAGGAGGAGACACACACACACACATACACACACACACACACACACACACACACATAATGCATCAGAAGAGCACAGGAAAAGAACGTGCTTTGTCCACTTTTTTCCACAAATGAGTTATTTATGCCATGACATATAGAATTCTGTGTAGCTGAATACTGTCAATCGACCAGTGTGATGATATGAATAGTCTACGCTTAATAACCACTTTTAGATTACGCATGCACAGAACGCTGTCTCTCTTGCTACAGGTAATAAACATGCATTGTCCACTGTTTATATTAAGTTGTAGAGTCCTTGTGGGATGTCAAACACTGTTGAAGCAAGAAACAGAGCATTTTCCTTTATTGGGCATTGTTGGGACTAGTAGAAACCATTGCTTTAATTTGAGACACACTGTTTAGTAATGCGGTAGTTCTACGTTATTCTTTTCAGTTTTAACAATTTATTATTTATTTTGAATCATGAGTACTGCATCTGAGGATGAAAGACAAAGAGACCTTTAGATTCCAACAGTGTTAGAAAAAGGCAGCTATGAGGGCTTATGAGTACAGTCGTCAAGAAATTAAGGGATAAGTCACATGAATTATGAGAAGATCGCAACTCTAAGTAAAAGAATTTTGAAGTAGCAAGGACTGAAGAAACAGAACAGTACATGAAAATTTAGTGATATGGTAGACTGAAACGAACAACCATTGTTTCTGAAAGGCCTCACTACAATACTTCCACTTCACAAATGATGATCAAGGAAGAACGCAGATGAAGCAGAGCTTCAAGTGTGTAATTTCAGTTACAGAGTAAGTGTGAAAGTTGACGACATGGTACATGAAATTCCTGTACAACGAAAATCCTTTATGACATTGCATGGTGTGACAAGGCGACCATTAATGACAGTTCAGAAATTTTTGAAACTGGGCTGGTCTCTTCAGGCTGGAATGGGTAAGCACAGAAGTAGGACACAGAAATTAAGAAAGAAGTATGAATGGCGGTTTATGGTCACATTCATTGATTTAGAGTAGATCAAGATATTGCAGCAAAGACGAGAACAGGAAGTGGTATCTCCCAAAGGAACTTTTGGTGGAAACATGCCCGAATTTTGACGTTCCATATGAAACGATTAGAATGGTATTCAACACCAATTCAGTATAGTTTTTGGGTATCAAAAGAAAGACACATACTCAAACTACAATAAGTACACTGTTGAGGTGAAAGTGCTGAACGGAATGTTAAGTGGAAATTTATGATGAGAAGAAGAAACAAGTTTTGAAAAAAATTAATAAGATCACCAATTACCAGAAATTAGAAAGTATTGGAAGAAAAGACGTCAATGAAGTTTTTTTTTTCCTTTTTAATTCGCTTTGAGACACAATTACTGCACAGGAAAGTAAAACATCTTGAAGCTTTTGTGATTAGTGCTTAGGCCAAAAGAAGAATGTGAATCTAAGCTTCTTGATATAGTAATGTTCAGTCAAGCTACGATAAGAAAGTAGGGTCATTTCCATAAAGTAAATATTTGAGGAAATCTCATTCCCAACCTGACCCATCAGAGTGGCAGTCTTCACAAAAACATCCCTACCTCATTCAACATGGAGTAACCTGTAATGGAACTTGTATTTTATCGGTGGGAGGAGTCTTATAGCGACTTGTGCCTTGGAGAATATCCATCCCCAGCTTACAGAGGTAAAACATCAATAGTAAACAGTTTTTAGATTTTTTGTGTGATGCTGATAATAATAATAACAATAATGATAGTAATGGTAGTAGAAGTAATAGTGATAATAATAATTTGCATTTATGGGCCCTCTGGCAACATCAAAAGTAAAAGTATTAGTACTTTCTGATTTTGAAGAAGTATTTTAGCCAATAAACTAATGTGATTTATACAAACGTTTTGTACTAGGCTGAGAAGTGGTCATTAGGGTACAGTTATACTGCATTTTATGCCTCTTACCACTTCATCACATGAAGTTAAAATAGCAAAGAGCACCTGCTTACCAAGAAGTACCTTTATTGTTTCAAATGTAGTATCTGACACATAATGTTTAACAAAAAATACAACTTTGCTTACAATATAAAATATTCACTCTTACTATGAATATATATACAAGTAGCACGTTTTTGAATTGTAACACATGACAACTTTACATATTATGCCGATAAAACCACAATTTAAATTTTTAAGGAATCAATTTACATTGATACTGCATTTTATTCTTTTTACCACTTTATCACATGAAGTTAAAATAACAAAGAGCACCTGCTTACCAAGAAGTACGTTTATTGTTTCAAATGTAGTATCTGACACATAATGTTTAACAAAAAATACAACTTTGCTTACAATTTAAAATATTCACTTTTACTATGAATATATATACAAGTAGCACGTTTTTGAATTGTAACACATGACAACTTTACATATTATGCCGATAAAACCACAATTTAAATTTTTAAGGAATCAATTTACATTGATACTGCATTTTATTCATTTTACCACTTTATCACATGAAGTCAAAATAACAAAGAGCATCTGCTTACCAAGAAGTACGTTTATTGTTTCAAATGTAGTATCTGACACATAATGTTTAACAAAAAATACAACTTTGCTTACAATATAAAATATTCACTTTTATTAGCAATATATACACAAGTAGCACGTTTTTGAATTGTAACACATGACAACTTTAAATATTATGATGATAAAACCACAATTGAAATTTTTAAGGAATCAATTTACATTGATCCTGCTTTTTATTCTTTTTACCACTTTATCACATGAAGTTAAAATAGCAAAGAGCACCTGCTTACCAAGATGTACCGTTATTGTTTCAAACGTAGTATCTGACACATAATGTTTAACAAAAAATACAACTTTGCTTACAACATAAAATATTCACTTTTACTGGGAATATATAACAAGTAGCACGTTTTTGAATTGTAACACATGACAACTTTAAATATTATGCAGATAAAACCACAATTTAAATTGTTAAGGAATCAATTTACATTGAATTTAATGCAAATAACAAGTCATTCGAAGTGAGTTTTGTATTCTTTAATTTTGTCCATTAGTATAATTGAAATTCGGTTTGAAACTTTTAAGTTACTCTCCTGAACAATTTAACAGTTTTAAATTGTGGACAAAGCACATTTTCTTTCCTTCGCTCTTCTTATCAGTTTACATGTCATATGAATATGTGATCACATTGTTTTAAGAGTAATCAACCAATCACACCTTCATGGCTGTTCAGAAATACATTTGCTCTGACCAATCTTTTAGACAGGCAGCCCTAACATTCGTTTCATCTACTCACATGTAGCTACCTTAAATGTTAATAACACATCGATATTGTGTGGAGGATACAAAGACAAATACATTAACTCGTAATAATCTGGTCTTTTGAGACGTTAACTGCCACATTATTCTGAACTTTGTTCTGAATAAAATCTGTGTACTACAGCTTAATACAGATGGTATATCGCAGCTACAATGATTTAATACAGTTATCGTTAAATAAAAAAATGCTGGGCAGAAAGTAAAGAAAACAAAATTAGGAAAGAGAGAAATGACGACGGTAAATAACTGTAAAGTACGTAATCACAAAATTGGCAGTTGAAATTTCAAAATTGTTCAGCTTCATGAGATGAAACGAAATGTTTATAAAAAAGCACTTTTCTAGCTTCGTCTCTCTTGAGTAGGGTGCGTAAACGAATATTACGGAAGGTGATAAGCCAGTTGCTCGAAATGTTAGAGCTCAGAGATTGAGCAAAGCGGCAAAATTGTTTTTCTCAGAAACATTCCTATCTAGGAGAGCGTGAATTACGAATCACAGATTTTTACCCTCTGTAGATAAAAATCTGATTACACCCTAATACTGAGTTTTACCCTGATTTTCGAATTTGTTTATCAACATCAATAACTAAATTATGACACAGCTTCAAGCGTTGACTTTCCAAAAACATGAATCTACAACATGGAAAAGTGACATACATGTTCCTTAATAAACGATGTATTTGTTCACTCCCTTAAGTTTCTTTCTATTATTATTTTACTTAAGCAGATAAGCAAGGAAAGGAAAGCAAAAAAGATATTTTGTTTGAAACAAAATAATTTTTAACTGCAACGGTAGTTAATGAGTTGAGGAAACGAGGTAATTATCCTACTTTTAGTGGATATGTAAACAATTTAATGAACTTTTAAGACAGATATACTGTTACGATACTTCCACATTTCTCTGCGGAATATTGTATTCTGTGAAGCTCCGTATTCGATTGGGACGGGCGCTGCCACACGAGCTGAACATTAACTCAAGCCTTGGACTCAACTTTTAATTTTTTTCACAACTCTCGCCGCATTGGTTCACCGGTCACGTTTGTTCGGTCCGTGGTCGGGTCTCGCTTGTCTCTGTGAGTTATTCTTTCTCCCGCCATCTGACGCGGATACGCCATTTGGAATTCAAAATGCGCTCCGCATTCATTAGGAAACTGTCAAAAAGATTCCTTGTTTCGAGCTTTCTCGGAGCCTTTCGCGAAGGAGAGCAGTTGATTTTAACGTGGAGTACGAATCCGATTTTCATTTTAACTTCAATACATCGAATCACTGTACTTAGAAAATGGAAACCTTCATTTATATGGCTCAAATTAAACAGCTTCCGTTTGCAACTCGACACTGATTTGTTATTTCTCCTCCCATTATGGGGAAAACAAAGTGAGAAAAGGAGAAATTTTGTTTTTGTGATTTTGGCACAGGTTGCAGAATGACTTAAGTACAGAGTCTACTAGATTTTTGCATTACGTTTTCGTCATTTCTTTCCAAACGTATAGGGTTGTGTGCACAGATCCCTCAGTTTAATAAATTGAAATGAATCTCTGCCACTAGATGGTTTGTTTGAGAGGTTTATTAACATTGCACATTCGTCGAATACTAGTACATAGGTAGAACACGATATTTTTACACGAGGAATTGATTATGGGAACGCATTTTGCAACGTCAAAACCACATTTATTGAATTCTGATCGAAAGCAAATATGAAAACAAACTTTTCATAAATGTTTGGACCGTTGAAAATGAGTGTAACTGATTTTCTGCTCTCGTTTCCAGCTCTGCACTGAAATATTTAAAGTGCATTTCACTTGCCAGAAATTTTTAGAAAGCAAAAGGGATTATTCTTATTCTTCACCTTCTAAAGGTACCTCGCCAAAGATACGGTAGGTGAACTTACTTAGGCTCTTTTCATAAGAACAATGACGAGATCTCTGTTTCTTGTCAATGGAAATAGTGAAGGATTTTAAGAATAAAACTGTTGAAACTTATGACCTCAGAAGGAGATCTGGCGTTATTTTCTATTTACTCTGGTATCTAAAGAAATGGAAACAAGTTCAGAGTAGACAGCTGTGGTGTGTGTGTGTGTGTGTGTGTGTGTTCCACATCTCCTCCTAAGCCAGTGGACCGATTTCGACCATACTTGGTATACATATACCTTACTGGGAGGTAACAAACGCTGGGGGAATAAGGACCACCTGCCTATCAAAGGGGTGAGGTTGAAAAACAAGAATGAATTCACAGAAATTTATCCATCCTTTGTAATAGAATGAGAGCACCTTACACATAATTTCAAACTTCAATAAATTTTTTCTCGCTCGCAACCCCTATAAAATGGTGAAAGGAAAATTGTTTGTCGCTTACATCTTTTCCGCTGTTCATGAAGTAAAAGTAATGCATAAGGCATGACATAATTTATTACATTATTACTGCTAAATGTATTTGGGACACATTTCACAGATATTATGCACATAAAAATTGAATGTAAGAGCAAAATTATATCAGTGTGCAGAACATAGTTCAGCAAATATGACGTCATAGACAATGAGTTGGCCGGAGCGCTGCCCCCTCATGTATGACAATTAAATTACTTCTTTGCTGCTAAATCTATTCGCAATAAATTTCGCAGATAGTATCCACATTCGCAGCTGATTGTATCCACATAGTGCAGAAGATATGGCGTAATAAAATTTAAGCATAAGGCCAGACTCTGCAAGGTACGGGCGTAGACGCATATTTATAAATAGATATCTGGTCAACGCTAGTACACACATCAAAACAACTTTTTCCTCATCCCTGTTCCCAGAAATCCTGAAGGTAGATGTTAACTGTGGACATTGTATCACAGGCACAGTCCCTTTGACTGTTCAGAGCTGTCACTAAATTCGCCCAAAGATGAAAACAACCATACACGAGCAGGGCCTCTTATACTATTATTCGGAGGGGTCCGACAGCCAATCAGTTCTAGTTATTCCACCAGAAAGGAGGTACACGTATCGTGCCGTCTCTAGTTCAACCACGTATAGAAGCTCAATACAGCGGTTCGATCGCGTCCGCGTTGTTACTTTGAGGCAGGAAGGACTCTCAACAAGGTAAATGTCCAGGCGTATCGGAGTGAACCAAAGCGACGTTGTACAGACATGTAGAAGGAAGAGAGAGACAGGAACTGTCGATAACATGCCTCGCTCAGGCCGCCCAAGGGCTACTACTGCAGTGGATGACCGCCACCTGCGGATTATGAATCGGAGGAACACTGACAGCAATGCCACCATGTGGAATAATGCTTTTCGTGCAGCCACAGGGCGTCGTGTTACGACTCAAACTGTGCACAATAGGCTGCATGATGCGCAACTTCACTCCCGAGCTGCGCTGTGTAGCAGTGAGGTATTGGCGCCTTGTCACGGTTCGCGCTGCTGCCCCCTTCGGTGGTCCGAGTCCTCCCTCAGGCATGGGTATGTGTGTTGTGCTTAGCGTTAGTTTAAGTTAGTTTAATTAGTGTGTAGGCCTAGGGACAGATGACCTCTGCCATTTGGTTCCGCAGAACTTTACCATAAATTATAAAATCCACTTCCGACGTCCACGGCGAGGTCTATCTTTGCAACCACGACAACATAGAGCGCGGTAAAGATGGGGCCCAACATCATGCCGAATGGACCGCTCAGGATTGACATCACGTTCTCTTCACCGATGAGTGTCCCATATGGAGTCTTCGGAGACGTGTTTGAAGGCAATCCAGTCAAGGTTGAGGTTGCTGCTGTTTTGGGGTGGCATAATGTGGGGCTAACGTACGCAGCTGGTGGCCATGGAAGGCGCCGTAACGGAACGGCTGTACGATACGTGAATGAACTCCTCCGACCGATAGTGTCACCATATTGGCAGCATTCTGGTGAGATATTCGTCTTCTTGGACAACAGTTCGCGCCCCCATCGTGCACAGCATGTAGATGACCTCGTTCAGGCTAACGACATCTCACGACTAGAGTGTCCCGCACGTTCTTCAGGTATGGACCCTATCGAACATGCCTGGGACAGATTGAAAAGGGCTGTTTATGGACGATGTGACCCACCAACCACTCTGCGGAGTCTATGCCGAAACGCTGTTGAGGGGTGGGACAATCTGGACCAACAGAGCTTGTGGATAGTACTCCACGACGAAACAGGCATGCATCAATGCAAGAAGACGTTCTACTGGCCATTACAGGTACCGGTGTGTACAGCAATCTGGACCACCACCTCTGAAGGTCTCGCTGTATGGTGGTTACAACATGGAATATGGTTTTTATGAGCAATACAAAGGCAGAAATGATGTTTATATTGTTCTTCATTCCAATTTTCTGTACAGGTATCTGAACCGGGTGATGCAAAGCTTTTTTTTTTCTCGCGTGTTTTTGAATAAAATACTCACTCTATTCGTGCCACATAATTTTGAATAAAATTCCCGCGCTGTACCATAACGAATATTATGAGATGACAAATGGCCCAGTGATGAAAACTCCACCGTCGTCGGTTATCATAAACTTTCTTACGGTGCATCCAGGGAAAAAGAACTCTCGGCTAGGCGACACTTCTCTTGTCATATTTCCTCCGGTACGTTCTACGGCAAGAAAAAGGAATAAAAGTAAGATAGTGTTAATACTTTCATCCTTCTTTACCTCCACTGCAGATGACGTGTCATTGAGCACATGTGTACTGTGCATGCAGAAAACGTGAGGTGCATAGTTGTTCCCACTGCCCTGTGTGGAATACATAAGTTCTTGTACACTTGGCTAACCTGCTCTCTTCATGATGATGACGTCTCCAGCACAGAAAACAGCTCGCAGGTCGTGCATTCTTTTCCTTGAGGCTGAAATTAACTTCGCAAGGAACTGCTGCTACGAATAATTTATAACTCATTTGGGACGCCACTCGCGTTTTTATTGATATAGACACGAGAAACTATTCTTGATCACAACGTATTGAACATATCTTTCCACAGTCATTATATATGGCTGAAATAACATGAAATACATCCTGCCACAGACAACATGTCTGTCTACTGGAACGGTCAGAACTGGAGAATAAAATTACATAAATCAATTACTACTATTACAGACAACATGTGTGTACCTAAAGGCGGTCGTAAGTGTAGCAAATAAAATTGCATGAAACAAATACTGCTATAACAGACAACATGTCTGTCTACTGGAACGGTCAGAACTGAAGAGTAGGAATGCCCAAGCCAACAAGGCGTGACCCGATAGCCACCGAAGTACATCGGCTGTAAAATCGTCAGTATTTTATTTTAGTAATACTTTCATTTCAATAATTTTGAAATGACTGATTGATAGCTGGCTGTTGAGAGATGTTTATTTTAAAAAATGAAGTAGTTTGGGTGACAGGTTTAATTAATAATAACAACTAAAATTTAACGTTTTGGCGCCCTAACGTCGAAGACAGCAGCCAATCACAGAGCAGCAGCATCATGCAAGCGGTCTTTCTCACGGGAATGGTACCGAATGTAACATCTGTCACCGGTATCTCATCCCACATTGCGTCATCTCTATGCTTCTTGCATCTGCACTGCCCTGGGAGTGGCTTCCTGGAGCCTAATATGATGGCTGAATAAGCCAGAAATATTACACATCCCCTTCCTTCAGAGATTTCCAAAAATTGGGGTGTTCTCGAAGACAACACTCTATTTTGGAAATATATCAAAAAATAGAACCAAATTATGATAAAACTGTGAACCAATAGGTAATCTCTCAAGAGCCAAGCTCTCCACTGTCCCTACTTTAAAAAATCAACCTGTATTCAAGAAGCTTGCTTTAACCAATATGCCCTAAAATCATTATTAAAATTCCAAAATCTGAGAAGAAGGAAATGATGTGATGCCTGCCATAAATTCCAAAACAGTAACACCCTACACCAAAAACATTGTCAACATAAAGTTACATCTTCAGCTCCTAACACAATAACATGAAGTATAAGTAAACATTTTACAAATAGTATATCATCATGTGATTACACAAAACATTTGGATAATAAACGAATCTTCTAAGTAAATAACATAGTTATCTGAAAGACAAGAAAAAATAAGCTTATAGCTGTCTTTTAAATTTACCAAAAAAGATTATGAAGTTACCTAAAAAACATTAACAGTACACAAATGTTCACATTATTATCGGGTCATTGCTGTCCATTGAAACGCAAAAGAAATTGCATCATTACATAAATTGTATTAAAATAGAGACACCTTCTCAGCTCATTGCCGTCTTTTTCAAAATCACTATTCATACTTTCGAAAATAAATGAAAATCACTCTTTTACATACACTTTCACTATTACAGGAACAAACGCATGTGACTCACAACACCAACAGGGGCTTCCGTTGTCTATTAAGTGGTCTTGCATTGCATAGTTCATCTGAACTGGTGCTAGGTCTGAAAAGTGACTGTCCATTCTCAGTCTCCAACTCCAACATACAGGCCGGGTACATTTCATATAACAATACAAAATGCCTTGTATTAGATTTCTAATAAAAGTTAACTAATCCGTGAAATATACTTTTGATTATACAATACAATGAATATGTACATGAATAGACCTAAAACGTAAACTTCATTCTGTTTGAATGCAGTGCCACTGTTTATAAACAGTGACTGCTATCATATGGCTAAGGCGTTGCCCACAGCGTATGATGGGTCGATGTCATTTACAATATGTGATGTCCAGTACAAGCGCCATCACTCATTCATACAGATGCCAGCTGTTGCCGAATGCTTTAACTCTGACAGACAGCTCTGCGCCGTGTAACTGTTTCATTATGCAGACTTATATGACTGCACCTCCAATTCATTCTCATACATTATTTCTACATTTTTCAATACACTATCATTTTAGATATTACATAAGCAGTTTTCTTAATCATTAATAGGCACACACCGTTGCGATTCACAGATATTCAGAGAACACTTCAGAATAAATCTCTTAATGAAAATTGTGACTGTCAGAAACTTTGCGTCAGTCAACAGTAAAAGTTACCATACATTTCTCTTCTCGTGTAAGCGCTGTTACTATTTCTATAAACAGTGGAACTGTATTAATGTGTTCATATGTGTACACTTCTGTAATCATTCTTGTGTCAAAAGTCGTATGTAATTACTATGTGACTTCATGCAGGGGCTGTCTGAACTATTCACTGCTAGCATTGTAGTTTTCATACTTCTTATTATAAACCAGTGAGCTATTCTCCATATCTTATATAACGTGGCCTTATCTTTAAATCGTAATTGTATTGTGTGTGTGTCCCTTGAGATGGTCGTGCTGGTGTTGTGTCTTGCTCACGTCAATAACAATACGTCTGTTCTCTCGTACTTCACAACCAGTTGGCGGAAGCACTTCGCCAATAAATACCTCCTCAATAACGTGCTGACATGTCGCCTTATACCTGCACTTCCTCATACATCATAAATAGTGGGCAGACTTACACGTCACCCAATAATTCTCATCTCCTCACTTCTTCATTTACAACTGGCCAATTTACCTGTCGCCTAATAATATTTCTCCACAACATAAACCTCTTTGGCAGGACCATCCCTTGCCTATAAATACATACTCCCTTTCCTCAGCGGAAATTGCGTCGCTGGCAATTCATATTAAAGAACTTAATATATTTATTTCCACAAAACTTAATAAAACTTTTGCACTAATAATCTCCTGATATCGTTTTCTGTCACCAAATCTCATTCTATCGTCATGTTCACGTACCTGGTTTAGCGCCGTCCTCTTCTTCAGCAACTGCTAGCTTAGGTCTGTAATAAGAGCCCATATTTCACTTATTTGCTACTTTTTCCAGATTTTTCATAATAATGCATGATGTGTACTACTTACTAGTTCTAAAAATTCAGAACTAAATCGTTCAACTGCATACTTTGTGATAAATTTAATGTCATTAAAAGCTTATATGGATGTTTCTTAAGGCAACGTAATACTGTGTTCTCTAGCTTGCGTATCTGTGATGCTACACTTTGATGTTATAAAACTTGCTGTACACATATTTCCGTCAATTCCTGTTTTTCACCCATGAAATGCAGATGTTTGTTGTCACAAATCGGGTAAAAAATTGTCATAGCCGACGATAGAGGTGAATGTAAAGAAGACAGAATATAGCTCAGAATGAAAGAAGAGGAAGAACGAACAGCATGAAAGAAAATGAAGTAATGCTGACAGTTAACTCGGGGATCTGGTAGTTGTCATCTACCTAGAAATGCGAAGAACGCCCCCTGAGGGTTCTTAGTTGTTATGATACTCTCTATTTCTACCTTAATATCCTCCTCTATTCTTACCTCGCTGAAAAGCACCTCTCCCGCTTCTTGAAGGACTGCGACTGTAACGAGGCGGCCTATTTTCCTCTCTGTCGCGACACTCACAGCTTCTGTTTGTGCCTCTGCTTCGGCTTGACTCACGGTCATTACGACGGTCTGCTCGCCACCTGTCCCTTCTCCAGCCTTCCTGCACTTGCTTGTTGCCTGACAACGCATATAACTGCTCGAGGAGGTGCAGTAGGCTATTGACATCGCTTTCGTTTTCATTTATTAACTTCTCTTGTACAGACACATGAAACTTAAGTATGATTATTTCTATGAGGTCTGGTTCTCTTAAAGGTTCAGTTACGTGTTGATTCATTTCCCAACAGTGTTGACAAACTTTTTGTAACTGTTACAACCACTACTAGCGAAACTCCTTCCCTCAAAATTTCACTCCTGACGCTATTTTGTGTGCTAGTAGACCAGTATTGATTTAAAAATGTTTGTACAAATTCCTTGTATGTGGTACATGTGTTACTGACCCGCCTTCTCCATGATATTACGTCTCCCTGAAATTCACTTGCCACAGCTTTTATTTTTTGTTGTTCTGTTAGATTTTCAGGAAGTGCACATTCGAACTGTTTAATAAAATCAACTGGATGTATGTTACCGCTACTAGAGAGAGGATGGTAAACCATAGTGGGATTTGTTACATCACTAGCATTTACACACACTCTGTCCTTACTTTTGTCAAGAAACTGCTTAATTGCTTGCTCAAATTCCTTCAATTTATCTTGAATCGCATCTGTGGTACCCTTACTAAGAGCACTTATTTGTGAAATCTTACGACTAAGTACCTGCTGCTCATCTTGGATGTTTTCTAAATCACTTAACTGCTGTTCATGTTTGTCATTACATTCTTTAGCAGCCGGGCTTTGCTCGTTTATTACTTGGCTAACATTACTACTTATTGTTGATATTGCACAATCCTGAGCCCCCATATCATCATTCAGCTTTTTAATTTTACAATCAAACTTCTGATTTATCTCAAGCTTACATAATTCTAATTTCTTACCCCATTCTTTTGTTTCTCGATATTTTACTGGAACAAGCCTCAGTTTTAGCTTCAAGTTTTGATACCTTTTGTTCTAAAGCCTTAAAACTGCTATTGATTAGAGTCATTACTGCATATGCTTTCCTGACATCACCTTTTGTTTCTCTTAACTTGGCTTTTATCTCTTCTTTAGTGTCATTTTGCCCTTTATCTATTTTATCTATTTTTTTAGTTTCTTTTAAAAGTAATATTAACATAGATAACGTATTTTGCTCCTTGCTGATTTCTATCTCCCCATTTTCTACTGTTGGCAACGTTTCAGCTGAAGCAGTGCCATGACTTCATCTGTGTGACTACACTGCTGGCTCATTTGCAATATTGACGTCAGATTCAGTGTGTCTGGCGTCATCATCCAAATCTACTACGTCGTTGTGGTCAGGAGCGACAGTGTCTACATTTTCAGTCCGATAATTTCACACAGAATCACCATTTTCCGAAACATTTTCAGTTTCATTATCTAAATATTGCAAATTATCTTATAGATAATCAACAATGTTATCTATTTGCAAGTTCTGTGGCTGATCTGAAGGATCATTGAACAATATCTACTTGATCCCTTTCCCTACTTCTAAGAAGATATCTTTTTTCAATTTTGTCAGACTTTTTACACTTAATCTAATTTACAAATTTTTGCCAAATATGTTTAAAGAGATCAATTTTAGACTTTTATGTTACAATATTATTCTACTGTCCGTTACAAGTATTAGCTAGTTTTGGCAGAATAACACTTACTCTTCGATGCTATTCTGCGTGCCGCCGTCGAGAATCTCCTTCTCTACTCTGGCTGCTGAAGCTGAAGTGTACTGCTCTCCGGACTGCTGGAACACCCTGTTCGGCGGCTTCTACGGATCTAGCCCGCTGCTGGCTGCCGATCCTCGCACCTGACGCGGAGAACTGCGGCCGCTGGCTCTGCCTCCCCACGCTGCGTTGCGTCGCCTCGTAGCACCTCGAAATCTCCATGAAAATTAAACGTAATCCCATGGACCGCGCACACGTATTTGATTTTCTGTCACTTGCACTTAAACACTTTCAGCATCTACTATACACGGACGTTATGTTCTCGTGAATAAAAAAAAACTTGTCTGTGGCATCTAAAATCAAAGTTCAAATAAAGTTCAAAAGAGTTCAAACACAGTTGAAAAATAATTTGAAACAGTTCCTATACACTTCTATTGTCATGTAGTAGCTGAACAGTCACTTTAGGGGTTATGAATTTTTCCAAGAAATTTTCACAGTTCACAGTCCTCTGTAATAATCAAGCCTCATATCTCCAAAGCACTTAAACATCGAAAATATCCCCACCAGGGATGCCATGGAATGCCAAGGAATAAAAGTGAGATAGTGTTAATATTTTCATCCTTCTTTACCTACTCTGCTTTACTGCAGATTACGTATCACTGAGCACATTTGTACTGTGCATGCAGTACACGTGAGGTGCCTAGTTGTTTCCATTGCCTTGTGTGAAATACGTAAGTTCTTGTACACTTCACTAACCTGCTGTCTTCATGATGATGTCCTCAGAGCAGAAAACAGCACGCAGGTCGTGGATTCTTTTTCTTGAGGCTGAAATTCACTTCGCAAGGAACTGCTGCTACGAATAAACTATAAATCATTTGGGATGCCACTCCAGTTTTTATTGATGTAGACACGAGAAACTGTTCTTGATCACAACGTATTGAACATATCTTTCCACAGTCATTATATCTGGCTAAAATAACATGAAATACATCCTGCCACAGCCAACATGTCTGTCTACTGGAACGGTCAGAACTGGAGAATAAAATTACATGAATCAAATACTACTATTACAGACAACATGTGTGTACCTAGCGACGGTCGGACCTGTAGTAAATAAAATTGCATGAAACAAATACTGCTATAACAGACAACATGACTGTCTACTGGAACGGTCAGAACTGGAGAACTGGACTGCCCGAGACAGTTCGCCCCCCAAGCCAACAAGGCGCGACCCGAACGCCACCTGCTTCGAAACGTTGTTTCGTGAAGATTAGATCCACTGTTTAAGGTTCAGCGTCTCAGGCTGAAAAAATGTTAGCAGCAAGGAAGGCTTTCATTCGCCAATGGCGATGAAAGCTTCGTAAGTCACTGAAGACAGCCATCCTGGCAGCCTTCCTTCCTTACTGTGGTTTACGACTAGCCAAAGATGATGTGTGTTGCAGAGATGTCGCAGATCTGAGACGTTACACTCAGTTAAGACGATGTGAACATTCTAACGTCAGCTGTGTACGGTTTTCTATGAATGCAGCAGTTTGTAGTTGGTATGTGAAGGCCGGTGTAGATCGTACTTGGGTGGTTGAAAGAAGAAGGTCTCCTGCGACATTGCTGGTCTGGTACAAAGTTTTAATATACCAGGAAGTCTCATACCAGCACACACTCAGCCGCATTGTGAACAGTCTATATTGATATTCAATAACTGCAGTCGTACTGTCTGAAACGCTTATGCTTCTGGTCTGCTCACTTCCGGCACTTCAATCCCTGGGGATTAAACTCGGTTTGGTACATGTGTTGTGTACTACATCACATGTTTTTTATGAGACTTTATGCTCATTCCGTGATTGAGAGAGAGAGGAGGAGGAGATTAGTGTTGAACGTCCCGTCGACAACGAGGTCATTAGAGACGGAGTACAAGCTCGGGTAAGGGAAGGATGGGGAAGGAAATCGGCCGTGCGCTGTCAAAGGAACCATCCCGGCATTTGCCTGAAGCGATTTAGGGAAATCACGGAAAACCTAAATCAGGATGGCCGTAGACGGGATTGAACCGTCGTCCTCCCGAATGCGAGTCCAGTGTCCTAACCACTGCGCCACCTCGCTCGGTCCCCGTGATTGAATGGGTTTTCATAAACCGACGGTAGTTTTATGAGTGCGGGGTGTCTGTTCTTTTTGACATGTCAGATTCAGTGGCCAGCTTTGTAAATGATTGGATATTTCGTATTGAAATAAAACGCCCATTAAAGAACATATATTTTTAAGCCTTACCCTGTCACATAAACGACATGCCTGACACAAAAAGTAACTTAGTCCCAGAACTGCTAAAATGTAGACGTTACTAGGTGTCAAAGAAAGTTTAAATGCGTCAAATTTGGATTTATATTCGTTTTTATACTACGAGTATTAGTATAATTCCTCCTGTAATCTTCTGAACTTCACTATACGGACAAAGATGGAAAGGGATGATCGTAAAGACCCATCCGTCTTCGGTCTCTTCTGATCTACGGTACCCATGGAATACCTAGATCATGAATGCTAAGAACGTGTCTAGTGTCTATATAACCGAGTTACATAGCACGTTGAACTACAAAGAAGCAACAGAGAGATTATGCGACGAGGTTACACCATCGTGTTTTTGTTTCATCATCCAGTACGCTAAAAGAGTAATGATGACGTGATGATTGTGAAAATTATTTATGCTCTAAATCAGCACTTGAAGTTAGTGCAGGATTGCAGTGAGCGAGTATCAAAATTCTCGGTGCTCAAAGGAAAATATTTATGTAAATTACTGCTTTTGGTTTGGAGAGAAGGAGGAAATTGGTCTGTAGTCACCGGAATGTGTCGTCCATCACGGGACTATATCTTTCACATAAAGTAGATAAAAGTGCCTGTAGCTCGGGCACTGATAACCTTGGTGTTGAGCGAAAAAAAAAATACTACAAGTAACCACAAAAGCAGATGACAGAGTAAGATACAGAGGAAGGAGGGAATAATTTGGTGCTAAAAGCAGGAAAGAATTGGTAATAAGAAGAATACACAAGGGAACATCAAATATCAACTATGCTCCTGGACATAAAGTTGGTTAAAAGTATATATGACGTAATTTATATTGGGTAAGAGTTCCTCGGAGGGAGGGGTTAGGTGGCATGGCTGCATCGTTATAGATAGTGCGGTATAAAAACTACTCAAGTGTGTGATTCTGGACCCCTATTTACTGAGAGAGACGACATAGAACTGTGTAGCATGTACTGGCTCTCAACAATTATCCAGACGTAGAATCTTGTTGCTGGCTGTATTTGTTTTAAACTAAATAAGAATGACACAGAAGACGCGCAAGATGAAGGAAAACATGGACACATCTTGGAAGCGCCCAGAGAATTATTTCACAAGCCGATGTGTTGTAAAAGAGAACGGAACGAACTGCGAATCCGTGCAGCATTTAAGGTACAGTCTGTGGGAAGTGGTAGCCCCAAGGGAGGAGAGGGAATAGATGGGATTCCTTTGTCGCTGCGAGTGGAGATCCCGGGGTAAAGGGCCGCCTTCCCCGCAGCCCTGCCGGCCATTCGACACGTGGCAACCGCTCGTCGCCTTTCCAACAAGCGTGGAACTAGAACTGTAACAGATGGGGTGGCGGTAGTCATTTCCGGAATAAATTGATAACAACGTGTAAGGAACTACTTGAGGACATAACTGGATTTTATTTGCAAAACATACAGCACTAATTGCAGGTATTGATGAGAGGACAAGAACGATGTGTGTGTGTGTGTGTGTGTGTGTTTGTGTGTGTGTGTGTGTGTGTGTGTGTGTGCGTGTGTGTGTGTGTGCACGTGCACGTGCGGTTATATGATTGTGTGTGTGACTGCATATGTGAGTGTGAATGTAGAGTTCTTTGAGGGGCTTTTCGGGTTTAAGAGCTCTCAATAATAACATCAACGAAAGCAATGCAGTCGCTCATCTCGTGTAAAGATGGGGAAAGGAACCCGTTTCTAGCACTGTATTAAAAAAATCGCTATATTACAGGGCACAATTCATAAATAAAAGTCAAATATTTGAAAATGTATTCTCTTGTAGTATGTAACATATACGCTACGTAACTTATTGAAACCGTGTGCCTCCCTATTGCTCAAACCCATATGCCTAAGGGGGCTACCAAACATACCATCTGGAAGGAACTCACGGACTGACTGATAACCTAAACCTCTCACAGGCAACTATTTCCTCGAGACGAGTCCATCTATTTAGAATGTCACATAGCCCAGAAAAAACTTTTGAGAAAAAAACAAAAATCATTGACGTCAGAAGGCTAATGAAGCTTTGATTCATCAGGAATGACGAGTTTTATTGATTATCCAATAAAGGATTTCTACAGGAAAGTCAAAATCATAAGAATCATGGTGGTAAGTCAAGCGATCACAAACAATATGGACACCCTCACAAACGGCCAAAGTACAGATTAGGTAGGGAGGCTGTCTCTCGTTAATTAGCTCCGCCTGCGATTCCTCTTCGTAATATTGGCCACCATATTTTATTTAGTCATTTTGTTGGTGATTTTAAAGTGAGAGAGTTCCAGATTGTGTTCGTAAACAATATATTTTCTGTGTATTACAGAATTTTCAATAACATGCCTGTCTTGTCCTCTTCATGTCCCTATTATACTGAATCTTCGATTAAGAACATATGCTTCAGTTATCTGCGATTTTAGAAGTAGTGGATGATTAAATTGATGTCCCATATGACAATTTCGGCAATTAAGGAGGTAGAGAAAACTGTAAGTAGTTTCTTGCACATAAAATTATAGTAACCAGTCACTTTTTAAAATTCTATTTATTCATTTAAACAGCTCCATTACCGGTTTCGAACAGACAGGTTCATCTTCGGAACCCTAGTTCACGTTTTAGATTAGATCTCGCCTTTTGTTTCCCCAACTGAAGAAGTTTGCTTGGGGTGGTGGTGCTGAAGACATGTATGTTCTACACATTTTCGGCTGTTGTTTAGGGAGCTGCACACTAAAACATAAGATGGATAATCTTACAACGAATTTTTTAGAGCGCATCTTCTCATTTTGAATGTCAATCACCAATGGTTCAATACAGATTACGATTTGAAAAAACTAACGAAATTTACTTTGCCGCTATTTTACTCAGCGTCTTCCACTTTTTCTCTGTTTTACATAAAACTCCTTGTTTTAACTAAATGAAATATGGGGAAGTGCTTTTCAGTTTATTTCAGTACCTTTCGTGGTATATCCTCTCTGCTGGTGTACGCTGTCTGTCTGTGAACAACCCACGATATCCGATAAAACAAAGGCCAAACGTGAACGACAAAATCAGAGAAAATGGAACATTCAAATGGTTGAAATTGATACTTCTGACGCCTTCATAATTTTTTTACCATTTTATGATAGTTCTGTTTATATTTCATCTTCAACGTCAGTGTTGGTGTCCACGTGTATGATGCTACATATTTTGTTGTAATGACGTGATACACTCCGTTTGTTATTCATTGACAACCACACGCATACAATGATTTTACTTCTGATGCTTTTAAATAACAAGACAGCCACACCACATAGATATTCGTGTTAAGTTATGGACAGAAACAATGAGAAGCTTCTCCTGCACATGCGAAAAATGGACAGATTTATGTCTAGCTAACCGTTAGATGTTCGGTTACCTTGTCTTTTTATATTCTGATAATTATTACATTCGTCACTTTCTGAAATCTGTTATTTGTGTTCCAATTTTTCATCCCCACAATGTATATCGCTTTCACTTTCTTCAAGCGTCAGATCAGGTAGTCGCGAATTGTGTAACAATTAGAGAACTACCCTAGCTCTTCGTGAGGAAAGACCGTCATGGACTATTGTTTCTTATACTTGTATATTTTATCTCTTAGTTGTCCCATTAATTTCTATTTTTAAAATGTATAGCACGACATTTCAATAATTAATGCGTTTAGTTTTCTTTTAAGGTCTTTCCATGGTCCAGGTATTGACCCGTGTTATATTGTCCTCCACGTTTCAACTCTTGACATATTTTATGATTATTATTGGAGAAAGCACCAGTCATCTACAGCGGTATATGTACTATACACTGAGGTGAGAAAACTCCTGGAGTACCTCCTAATACAATGTCGGAGCTCCTTTCGATCCGCTTAGAGCAGCAGTTCTAGCTGGCACTGATTCCCCTCCTGATGTATGTTCATATGTGTGTGTGAGGTCGTAAGGGACCAAACTGCAGAGGTCATCGATCCCTAGACGTATACACTAGTTAACCTAATCTATGCTAAGAACAACACACACACCCATTCCCAAGGGAGGACTCGAACCTCCGGCGGGAAGCGCCCCGTAGTCAGTGACATGGGTCCCTAACCGCGAGGCCCTCCAGAAATATAGAACCATGATGCCTCTATAGCCCTTCAAAATTGGAAAGTGTTGACGGTGGTGGATTTTGTGCATTAGCTGACCAGTCGATTATGTCTCGTAAATATTGGATGGGGTTCATGTCAGGCGATCTGTGTGGCTATACCACTCTCTCGAAGTGTGCAGAATGTTCTTCAAACCAGTCACGAACAATTGCGACTCGGTAACGTAGCACATTGTCATCCATAATAGTATCATCGTTAATTGCGAACATGAAGTCAATGAATACCTCCATGTAGCCGAACATAATCATTTGCAGTCAAGGATCGATTCAGTCGGCCAAGAGGACTCAGTGCATTCTATGTAAACGCGGGATTCACCATTATGGAACCACTATCAGACTGCACAGTGTCTTGTTGACAAATACAGTCTATGGCTCCAAGGTATCTGCGTCACACTTGAACGCTACCAGCAGCTCTTACCAACTAAAATCGGGACTCATCTGACCAAGCCTCGGTTTTCCGTCGTCTAGGGTGCAACCGATATGGTCACGAGACCAGGAGAGGCGCTGCAGGTCGTGTTGTGCTGTCAGGAAAAACATCGCTTCGGTCATCTGCTGCCATAGCCCATTAACGCCTAGTTTCGCCGCACTGTCGTAACAGGTACATTATTCGTACGTAGGACATCGATTTCTGCTGTTATTTCACGCAGTACTGCTTGACTATTAGCCCTGACAGCTCTTTGCAAACGCTGCTGCTCTAGGTCGTTAAGGGATGCCCGTTGGCCACTTCGTTGCCCATGGTGAGAGGCTGTAGCTGAAATGTGGTATTCTCGGCACACTCTAGACACTGTGGATCTAGATATATTGAAGTTCATAACGATTTCCGAAATAGAATGTCCCATGCGTCTAGCTCCAACTACAACTCCGCGTTCAAAGTCTGTCCAACGACAATCACGTCGGACACCTTTTCAAGTGATTCATCAGAGTACAAATGACAGCCCCGCCAATGCAATTTTCTTTGATGTCTTGAGTACGCGATACTACCAACTCTATATGTGGACATCGCTACACCATGAACTTTGTCACCTCGGTGTATCTTCCTTGTCGTTTCCCGTGTAATCTTGTTTTCAAAACAAGATGATTTGTACAGAGTCCTATATATCTTAACGGTGTTTCTTTTCACCTTCCTACTGAACCAGGAAATACCGCTGCCATGCGTAGAACGAAGTGAGGGCAACCGAGATCATAAGTGAGAAAGGAGCGCTCAGTACTTAGGAAACTGGGTCGGAGGGAATAAGATTGAAGTTAAACGTCCCGTTGACAATGAGGTCATTAAAGACTGAGCGCAAGCTCCCATTATATTAGGACTGTGAAGTGAATCGGACGTGTATTTTTCGAGTGCACAATTCCGGCCATCCTTTCAAGTGATTTTCGGAAACTACTGTAAACTCAGCTCTCAACATCCGTACTGGGAATTGATTTCCGCTTCTCCCAGAAGAGATTTCGATTTCTTACTTCTACACCACATTCGGAACGGAATGGAAAAAGTATCTATTTTTGCAGTTCTGTTGAAAAGTGAGTGGGTTTCTGGAGTCATGCTGTAACGATATGAACCTCCCATACAGTTATTGACTGTTGAAGTGAATTAAGAAAACCAGACACCTGAATTCTGTGTGCTGGCTGGCGATTGGAGAGGAGGGGAGGAGGGAGGGGGTGCTAGCTAATACTTTGAAATTATGATCAGCGAATTTACGCCCATACAAGAATCTGTAAAATTTGTGCCCAGTGTTCCGGAGAAATAAGCACTAACGGAGTCACGGCTTACCTTCATCTCGAGTTTCCTCGTTCATTGAAAACGCTCCGCATTCTCGCAGTGAGGTGCTGTGACTCCCTCCCACTCCCCGCCTCTCCCCCTCCCCCCACCATCCGAACCGTTTCGACGCTCTCATAAATGACCGGCAACTCAAATATATTACTGTCAAAAGAAGAGCGTCACCAGTGATCCATATAATGTCCTCCAACATTCACAACTATATACACATATGGCAATAGTTCTGGTTTTAACGTTTAAAATGGTTCAAATGGCTCTGAGCACTATGGGACTTAACATCTCAGGTCATCCGTCACCTAGACTTAGAACTACGTAAACCTAAGGACATCACACACAATCATACCAGAGGCAGGATTCGAACCAGCGACCGTAGCAGTCGCGCTGTTCCGGACTGAAGCGCCTAGAACGCTCTGCCGCCGTGGTCGGCTTTTAAGGTTTACATTTTGTTTTCCCTTCTTTGTTGGTACGTGCTCTGTCATAATATGAAAATAAAGTTATACATAAAATAAAGTTATGCATAATCAGTTTGTGGACGATCTGAAAGTTATCTAATACTTGAAGAATCAAGTTAGACAATATTTTTATTGCTATGACCGGTTTCGACAGATCTACGTTGTAATCATTGCATCTGAAAGTTAAACAAAAAAAACAGACATCATAAGTGACCTTGGGTCAAGTAAAATGTGCTGGGGAACATCAGAACGTCACAAATTAAATGACACTCATTTAAAAGATACACCATGTGGTGTTGATGTCCCAACATACACTAATCACCTGATACAAGAATGGCGACTTAGCTACTATAATATTTTCACAGATAAAGAAGTACACAGCTGTTTAAATAGTAGTGTCCAAGAATCGATAAATTTCGATAACTGTGCCACACTGAAATTGTTTCTTCCCTCCAATCTCGTTAACATTACTTATAAGACAATTTCCATAACTTTTTAACTTGGAGCTTTAAAACAGCATTGTGTTTTGAAAACATAAAGTGTCATTTTCTTGACAAGAAACTAAAATTTATAAATAAATGAACATTGTGTCCATTACATGTAAACGCATACCAACCTGCCATCTTCTAAAAATGAGTTTACAGTAAACACATATCAGATCATTCATCGACATGGAGTCATATTAAACGTCCTGACAGAAAATGTCATCAAAGTAGCTACATGCAAGAAAAATGTAGGCCATCCAAAAAAATACTATCAGGTTCACATAATTGTATTCTTCACACCATGTGAAATGAAATGCAAAATTTTTTATACACCAGTGACGTGGTGATTAAGGACGTACAGGTCAACCTGTTAGCGTAGCCACATAGTAGATTATTGAAAAATATTGTGGATCTCGTGATAAAGTTCTTGAGATTTACCTGAGAGCATATTCACTGACTTGCAAAAAAAAGGTTGACGTGTTTTATGGAATTCAAACATTACGTATGCTAACTTGCTCACGGTTTATACCTTATAGTTTTTAGTTTAATTAGTCACAACGTACTTCCGAAAATCAGATGTTTACATGATACCAATTGCCGACATCTTTTGTATAATAACTACTTAATAAACGAATGAAATTCTATAAGTAATGATGTAGCCCTTGATGTTAATGCTGATTGTAGTGTTCTAGATTTTGTTCAGATACATACAATAATACATGCATCATCATAAGCAGAAATGTGATCCTGAAGAATTATAGATCACATGAAAATGGTAGAACCAATAACAATGTCTCACTCATAACAACATCTTAATTCTAAATGGTAAACCTATATGTAACTGATGCCGTGCTCGACGTTTATGCTAATACTGAACTTGAGATTTTGTCCAACTACACCCACCAGTAAATACATCATTAGAGACAGACAAGCCACAGTATCTAAATAAGTCTTTTTGAATTAATTACATCCATATTATGTAGTGCTTGAGGTCTACGTGAAAGGGTGTCTATTCAAGAATAACTTGACAGTCAAAATAAACTAGTGCATGAATCACTAAATCTACATAAGAGCATACATATTCAATTTGCTAATAGCACATGTTTCCATTCCCTGCAAATCATTCCACGTTATAATACGAGTCGTTCCTCGACATTTATACCTGTTGAAGTAGTCTACATTTTAGTTTAACACTTTGCCTGCCGCTTGTAGCAAATCGATACGCAAAGTGTCTTACCCGGCAGGTCAAGTGTATCAGACTGATACATACATTCCATGACGAGAGTATAAATCTTATTGACAGTTAAAGTGATTTAAAATAGATTTAAAGTTGATCTGGGCTGGCCGCTGTGGCGAGAGATTCTAGGCGCTTCAGTTAGGAACCGCGCTGCTGCTACGGTCGCAGGTTCGAATCCTACCTTGGGCATGGATGTTTGTGACGTCCTTAGGTTAGTTAGGATTAAGTAGTTACAAGTTCTAGGGGACTGATGACCTCAGATGTTAAGTCCCATATTGCTTAGAGCCTTTTGAACCATTCGAGAGTTGACCTGGTCTCCTGGAGAGACGGTGCAAGTTTAGTTCCCAATTTAGTTGACGTATAGTGTGATAGTCGACTCCTGTAGTTTGCCTTGCAGTCAATGGTTTCCTTGCATCTACGACCTGATGATGATGGTTTGTGTGGCGCTCAACGTCGTGGTCATTAGCGCCCGTAGAAGGTCCCAATCTTTGCAGTTCCAATCTCATCACTTCCCGAATAATGAGGAGATGATGAGGACAACACAAAGTCGCCGGGCGGTGGAAATCAGCGACCATGATGGGAATCCAACCCTTAAACCCGTGATGCAGAGGTAGCAACGCCAGCCACTAGACCTCGAGCTGCCGACTGTCTACGACCTCTGGTTACACTCGCAATACCTGTAGCGGCAACGTTGCTAGAGGTTATTTGTGTTTGGACTCGTGTTTCCTCGAAGATTTGAGCTTATTTTCTTGTGAGTTTGTGACAATGTCCGTCATCAAGTCGTTTTCGGTTTGGTTGGACGTGGCAAGCGAATTAACTTAGAGTGAGACCAGTTTGTTTGACGACAGATCTGACGGCGATGTTCCTGAATGACCTCTTGAGAGTTCCGATAGTGATTCCGACGATTCTAATGCACACGAACTGAGGAAAAGAAGAACAACTGTTAGGGAAACAGCAGCTGTGCTTTTCCGAGTTATTTGGCATGATGTAACTATGAAAGATGAATGATTCTTATCAAAACCTTTAATTAGGGAAATGCTGATCATGTGAAGACATAAATGACTAGAAGATTCGATGACCTGGATTTTTAACGAATTTTTTTAGGACAAAGTTTTGGAAATAATTGTCACTGAGACGAGAGGTTATACCGAGCAACGAATTATGACAATACTGTCAACGGAAAACGTACAGAACACAGCAGACTACTAAAATGCGTAGAAAAAAATTACGAAGAAATGTAGCGTTTCTTTTTCGTTTCGTTCTGTGGACTGGTTTGTCAAAGCATATACTGTACAAAAATGAAGTAAGTAAAGCTTTACCAAGCAACTGATTTGCTACCATTTCGATTATGCTACAGTACAGAATTTTACCTTTAGTTGATCTGTTCAAATTGTTCAGATGCCTCTAAGCACTATTGGACTTAACATCTGCGGTCATCAGTCCCCTAGAAACTAGAACTACTTAAACCTACCTAACGTAAGGACATCACACACATCCATGCCAGAGGCAGGGTTCGTACCTGCGACCGTAGCAGCAGCGCGGTTCCGGACAGAAGCACCTAGAACCGCTCAGCCACAGCGGCCGGTCATTTGATCTAGTAAACGATAAATTTAATGAAGTATATTGTCCTAGTGAGAAAGTGTCCATTGTTGAATCTACGGTGCCGAGGAAGGCCGAAGTTTAGCTAGTATATTCCGAGGAAACGTCATAAATATTGTCTCGAGCAATTCAGTGTGTGGGTTCATGGAGGCTATACCTGGCTTGTGCAAGTGTATGCTGGAAAGAATATTAGTCCTGCAGATCGTAACATATCCTCTAGACATATCCCCTAGTTTAGTTCTGGACTTGGTGGGTCCTTTGCTGAATGCCAGATGCACTTCATACGTCGACAGTTTTTATACAGCCCATAAGTTGAACGAATATTCAACCTACCTCGTTGCTACATTTAAGAATAAAAGAAAGTAAAATCCAAAGATCACAGTAAAAGAACATGTCAAAAAATGTGAA
Source organism: Schistocerca gregaria (assembly GCF_023897955.1). NCBI lineage: Eukaryota > Metazoa > Arthropoda > Insecta > Orthoptera > Acrididae > Schistocerca > Schistocerca gregaria. The sequence continues at coordinate 438,655,284 of NC_064920.1, forward strand.
ATGTAATGAACGCATAGTAACGCAAATGTTAGTATAGGAAATGTTAGTATAGGAAAATGGAAAGGCAATGGGATGTCTTGTTTCTGACCATTAGAACCTTAACAGAAATCGTAGCAACCACATCAGGATAAGAAGTAATCACAAAAGCATCCACAGTACGTTCGAATATAATTATACAAAATTCTTCATAGACCTTTCAGATCAAACTCATCTTATACCTCCACAAAATGAAGTGAAGGGGTACCTCATGCATTCGAGCTCCTCACAAAAACAGCAACTGTCAATGCTCATGCTATCTAAAAGCAAGTAATTGACAAAAATGTGCACGGAACTGAATTTTGAGAGAAAACTGCATTTGCGTTGATAAACACTGAAAGCCCGAACAATGAACCCCGGCTTTCAAGAAACCGGCAGCAAGAGAAATAGGTGCACATCATGTTATCGCTGACACTATCTGAAATTAGGATTCACTGAAGGTGTGAAGGAATGAAAACAAGTCATCAAAAACTGTAAGGGTTGTCCAAATGAAACGTTCGTGGCTTGGACTGTTTTTTCAAAATTCACTCACGTAAAGCGTTCAACATATTTATTAATTCAAATGTTTTGTTACATCTGCTGTGAATCTGTAAACCGAAATGCCTAGTTATCTCATATTTATCGTTATACTCCGTTCTTTGAAAAAAATAAATGTCATTCGTCTGATGTGCTGAAAGGAATCGTAATTTGTTAGTAAAGGTTATGTATAATTCCCATACATGTGGTCTAGCAGGTATGATAATGATAACACTAACTTATCAGGCCACGTCTCTAACAATGATAGGCACCTGAAAATGGCTACTGCCTTGTATGTAACTGTGGGTGATTCAGGACTGGCAGGCAAAGTGTTAAGCAGACGCAAGGTCTTCCGAAAATCAGATACGATAAGGTACCAAATGCTGATATCCATTATATAATTTTCTAACACCTGAATGAGGATGTTGTATATAAACGATGTAGTGTTCGGCGTTAACATTTATTAAATTACTCAATATTTAGTTCAAGCAGACCCAACTATAATTCGCATCGCAATATGGATACGTGTCACAGTGAAGAACTACAACATCATATGAACCTGGAGTAGACTCAATGACAATATCTCATGCATAATAACATCTTAATCCATGCATAAGAACTGCATATGTTTATGATGCAGTAATCGATGTTTATGCTGTTACAGAACTCGAGATTTGGTTAAAGTAAATTGAACAGCACATACATCATGGTAAACTTAATGTTATGCTTATTACAGAATTTGGATTTCGTTCAAGTAGACCCCTCAGTAAACACACCATGGTAGAGAGTCATGTTTCAGTATACTCTTAATTTTTTGATTTGGTTTTACTTCTACATCTACATCCATACTCCGCAAGCCACCTGACGGTGTGTGGCGGAGGGTACCCTGAGTACCTCTATCGGTTCACCCTTCTATTCCAGTCTCGTATTGTTCGTGGAAAGAAGGATTGTCGGTATGCTTCTGTGTGGGCTCTAATCCCTCTGATTTTATCCTCATGGTCTCTTCCAGAGATATACGTAGGAGGGAGCAATATACTGCTTGACTCTTCGGTGAAGATATGTTCTCGAAACTTTAACAAAAGCCCGTACCGAGCTACTGAGCGTCTCTCCTGCAGAGTCTTCCACTGGAGTTTATCTATCATCTCCGTAACGCTTTCGCAATTGCTAAATGATCCTGTAACGAAGCGCGCTGCTCTCGGTTGGATCTTCTCTATCTCTTCTATCAACCCTATCTGGTACGGATCCCACACTGCTAAGCAGTATTCAAGCAGTGGGCGAACAAGCGTACTGTAACCTACTTCCTTTGTTTTCGGATTGCATTTCTTTAGGATTTTTCCAATGAATCTCAGTCTGGCATCTGCTTTACCGACGATTAACATTATATGATCATTCCATTTCAAATCACTCCTAATGCGTACTCCCAGATAATTTATGGAATTTACTGCTTCCAGTAGCTGACATGCTATTTTGTAGCTAAATGATAAGGGATCTATCTTTCTATGTATTCGCAGCACATTACACTTGTCTACATTGTGATTCAATTGCCATTCCCAGCATCATGCGTCAATTCGCTGCAGATACTCCTGTATTTCAGTACAATTTTCCATTGTTACAACCTCCCGATACACCACAGCATCATCTGCAAAAGCCTCAGTGAACTTCCGATGTCATCCACCAGGTCATTTATGTATATTGTAAATAGCAACGGTCCTACGACACTCCCCTGCGGTACACCTGAAATCACTCTTACTTCGGAAGACTTATCTCCATTGAGAATGACATGCTGCGTTCTGTTATCTAGGAACTCCTCAATCCAATCACACAATTGGTCTGATAGTCCATGTGCTCTTACTTTGTTCATTAAACCACTGTGGGGAACCGTATCGAACGCCTTGAAGTCAAGAAACACGGCATCTACCTGTGAACTCGTGTCTATGGCCCTCTGAGTCTCGTGGACGAACAGCGCGAGCGGGGTTTCACACGACCGTCTTTTTCGAAACCGATGCTGATTCCTACAGAGTAGATTCCTAGTCTCCAGAAAAGTCATTATACTCGAATATAATACGTGTTCCAAAATTCTACACCTGATCGACGTTAGAGATATAAGTCTATAGTTGTGCACATCTGTTCGACGTCCGTTCTTGAAAACGGGGATGACCTGTGCCCTTTTCCAATCCTTTGGAACGCTACTCTCTTCTAGAGACCTACGGTACACCGCTGCAAGAAGGGGGGCAAGTTCTTTCGCGTACTCTGTGTAAAATTGATAACATTCCTAATATTCAGAATGATGTTGACATCTTGTGTGCAACTGATGTTGTGATTTAGCTCTACCTAATAGTATGTGTATTCATCAGCAATACAAGTCAACATAAGTCACTACATGAGTCACTAGATCTGTATGCAAGAATACATATTACGTTTGCATATAGTACAAGTTTTCATTCCACGTGAAAACAAATCAGTATTTTAAAAGTCTAAGTTATAAGTCGGTATTCGACATTTGTACTTATTGGAGTACTAGAGACTTAATAAAAACAACTACTAATAGAGACATCAAACACGAAAGGGTGAACAGTTATAATTAAAATGTAGCATGCAACATGGAAATATCTTATATATAAACGATTCAGTGGTTTATGTCTACATTTGAGTACATCCACCCACATCAAAAAGTTATAGTTACTATAGTGATAACCCACTACAATGTTTATACAGTCATCTCACTGTCAAATAAGACATAGGAAAATAAAGTATGACATTAACGCCACTTCTACTTCATGTCTTGTCCCCTCTCGAGCATACTCGTAAGATCCACTGGAAGTGGCACACAAGTGCAGGTTTACTAGAAGACAACTAAAATACCTTCATACATCGAATACATTCACACTAAAAAATACCTGATTTTTTTTCGTCTCTTTTCCTCTTTGAGCTTGTAGTTTACATATCTTGCGAAACTTGAGATCTATATCTGTTGTATTGTTTCGGTTTTTTAAAATAGTTATAGGTATATCCTGCTAGCATACATGAGATGGCAGTAAGTACCAAAATGTCGTTTACTGAAATAATCTCTAATAAATATTCAAAATGAAACGGATACATATGCAAAGGGACAATAAATATATTTAGACAGGTGTATATTGGCTGAATTGCTATGAATGTAAGGGGTTTTACATAGGACAGTCAGGTAGATAATTTTATACTGGATTTAAAGAACACAAAGCAGCATATAAGAAAACAGATTTTGGTGATCATCTAACAGATAAGAAACATAACATTACAAATGTTTGATATAAAGTGAAAATATTACATAGTGTGTCGAAAGGAAAGAATTTCAATATTCTTGAAAATTTAGAGATATATGCAGACCACAAAAAACAAAGATATTTGCTCATTCACTAGCTGAATTCCAATAAAACAATTTTTTCGTCGTCTTCAATAAATATTTTAAACTACACACACTGTTATGCAAGACAAGAACATCATCGTATTTTGGGCTCTATAGCATTGTTACATATATGTATACTTTCATCTATGTTACAATGTGTGTTATCAGCATCTCGAAGAGATGAGATCTGACATATAAACTATATCTTAGTGTAAAGACCGCCACATTCAAATTGTACATGTTTTTAAGTAGACCTAGAGCACCACATCCACTGCACATGTATCCATTTCATTTTTCATATGTTTTAGCAATGTATTTAGGTAAACAACATTTCAATATTTATTACCATCTCAGGTCCCACTACAGGTCATACCTATGTGTATATTAAAAAACCACAATAACGCAACAGACATAACTCTCAGGTTTTACAAGATATATAAACTACAAACTCTAAGATGCAAAAAAGGAAAAGCAAAGAAATATGTCAGTTGTTTTATGTGTGAATATGTTCCATGCACGAAGGTATTGTAGCAGTCTTCCAGTAAAAATGCAACTGGGCCACTTCTGTCTGACCTTACCAGTACTTTCAGGAGAGGACAAGAACATTTAAAAAGACCTTGACCAATACTTCAGTCACATTAAGGTCATACCTTATTTTACTACATCTTATTTGACAGTGTATAAGCATTGTGGTTTACCACTGTAGTAACTGACTTCTTGATGTGGGTAGATGTACTCACAAGGAAAACTCTCCATCACCCCACCCCGCTCAGATTTAGTGGTAAGAGTACCTAGTGGACAGCACATCAAAAACTGAACACAGATCAAGTACGAAAACCGTAAGAAGTTGTATTAAGCTGAGAAAAAAAAAACAGAATGAAAAAATGAACGGTCCAAAGACAAGAAGTGCAATACAGAATAACCAAAAACAGCAACAGCATTACGGATAAGTAGTTAGGGTGTGGGACTGCCAAGTGGGTGAGTCGAGTTAAAATCTCCCTCAAGCCATTATTTTATCAATGTTCATTGTATTCAAATTTGTGTCTGTGTCGTGGTGTAATACCTGTTTGCAACAACGAGGTGTAAGGTAGGGACGTATAATGACAGCTGATTCTGCTCAACTGCACTATTAGCAGCCAAAAGGAAGTGACTTTTGAACGGAAACCTCCTACGTTTGACGACAAGGTGTCTGAGCCGTGGAAAGAATTGCTGTTTTCAAGAGCGCGCCACTGCGCATACTGTGAAGCAGTCGCCTTCGGTTTTTGGCGGTGGCGCCGCTGTGGCAGTTGTAACTTTGGTGTCTCCCTCTGGTGGGAAAGGGGAAAGGTTTGCCTGTTCACGTGCATATATGGGGTGCTATGAGCTCGCCAGTCGGTCTGGGTGAGTCTGGAGTCAGTCTGGGGTCAGTCTCTCGTCCCCAGCTTGCTAGTCTGTCTCTCGTCCGAATTTGTGGCGCAGTGAGAGAACTCAACGAGTGGCCGCTCGGTCTGGGGCTTAGTTCCTGCATTTGAGCCTGTGTGTTAGGCCGCCAGATTGCTAGAGTTTTTCAGGCAACGGTCATTGGCGGTTGGATCGATCGGTTGGTCGATCGCGCACTGAGACACAAGATGACTTTTCCGTCTTGAGCGTCGGTGAATGTGAGGTCGCCACGTGCATCCAGTGGGCCGCGCCGTATAGCGAGGGGTATTGGCTTCGCGGCCGACACGAGAGCAACAGGAGTCAACCCACGACATCGGTCTGGCCGATGCCAGCTGCAACGCCGTGAGATGAGGGATCGGCGCGCTTTCCTGTGTCCGTTGAAGCGGTTGGCAGCGGACGGTTCAGGAGACCGTTTTGGGGGTGCTGCGCCAGCTCTTCGCCAGAAATCGCAGTTTATCAGATGTTAAGTGATTGGTGATATGCTGTTTCATTTACTTGTTAAATTCTATTTCTTTTTGCTTGGTGAGATCACCAACCGCTTTGTTTTGGGGTCTTCCCACCATTCTTCTCCCTTTGCCCACACGCGGGAAAGCGGTTATTCATGAATTGGGTGGTCCGTTTTTCCTTGTGGAGTTGGGGTGGGTTAGAGAAACCTGCATTTCGGGTTGTTTGGTAATCTCCCTATCAAATGGTTCAAATAGCTCTGAGCACTATGGGACTTAACTGCTGCGGTCATCAGTCCCCTAGAACTTAGAACTACTTAGACATAACTAACCTAAGGACATCACACACATCTGTACCTGAAGCAGGATTTGAACCTGCGACCGTAGCGGGCGCGCGGTTCAAAACTGTTGCGCCCATAACCGCACAATTTCCCTATCAAACTGCCATACGTTAATAGCTGCCTCTGTCATGTTTGTCAGATTCGGTGTGTTAACGAATTTATTGCTTGAAGTGTAACAGCGGAATTCCTGAAATATGTTTTCATCTTGCCCATCATCTTGAGAGGTGGTATATGTGTACTGTAGAGCATGTGTGGCCAGCCTTGTAAAATTTTATGTAAGATTGCATTTCATGGGCTTTTATTTAGATGGTCGTTTTAATATATAAAGTTGCCACCCTTTCACCTTAAGATTTTTCTTAGAAGTTAAAATCAAGTTACACCTTCGGTGGCAAGTTAATCTTTTAATTTTAGTGTTTTGTACCATTTCCATCCCTCCTACAGGGGATGAATAGTTTGTGTGCTTGTGTGAATTGTTAAAACTTTTACTTTAAGGTAATCTGGCGTGTTGCAGATTTGCACCTATGTAAGTTGTTGTGAGCGGTCGTGACTAATGGCTGTGTGAAAAGGGAGTGTTAAGGTTCTCTGCCCGAAAGCTCATACACTCAACAATTTGTTTCTTTCTGCCTCTGAATAAATTGTAACTTGATATTTAGAGGGCGATTTCTGCTTATATTTTTAAATCTGTTTTTAAGTGCTTATATGAATAAAATTCACATTTGTTAAAAGCAATTTCATTTCGATTTCATCAGTTACTCTCTGGCAACTACTTCCACGCTCACATAATGTGATTAAATGTGTTAATGTTCTTGATGAATCGCTAGTAAATAAAGTAAATTCTTAAGAAAAGTTTTGAAAGTAAATTCACGGCTCAGTGACAAGTCCACCGAATCCTCGTACATGTATCATATGATTGGAATCTCTTATCAACGTACCTATCTTGTATACATGGTGAGCAAGATAAACCTCCTAGCCAGATTTAGGGTTTCATATGAATGTTTGCATGTATGTGATCACTGCTAAGAAAATAATGAAAACTATCAATTTGTCACACAAGCTGCAAAAAATGTATGCAACATTTTCACCATCACACAGTTTCACTGTGTTTTGTCAAAATATGTGTTTTAATGTTTTTCAAGTTGCGTTCTGTTTTGGTAGTTTAGATTCTTGAATTCCTTTGTTTAACATAGTTCACACTCGTTTATTCGTTGGTTTCATTTGTGTGAGACTTCTATGTGGTGTCTTCCCTGCTTTCACATTACTGGCGGTGGTAACGTATTCTTACTACATGATTTATATTCTACAACCAATGTGCAATATAACAACTGCCAAGACTACAGAAAGAGAACAAACGTTTCAGTGAGTAGACTGGCAGTTCATAATGTTGTGAAAAAATAAAATAAAAATAAATGTCACGAGGGACATTTGAACTTGTCTCGGCAACTTGGGAATCCAACACCCGAACCACATACCTTTCTATAGGGTTGGATTTGTTAAGCTTGGCCCATTCACTGTTTTTTAAATTCCTGTGTTTTCACAGTTTTGTAAACTTTCTTCCGGATTTCATGCCTAATCCACGTTCAGTTTTTGAAGGGCTATCTACAGGACCATCTTATCACTAAATCAAAGAGAAGTGCGATGGGTAGTTTCCTTTGTCAGATGTAGATGCCATCCTCTGCATCATTGATATATAACATTTTTTCTTGTGTTACGCACCATTCTACTATATTTTAATTATCACTCTGCCACCCTTTAGTTTTTGATGTATCTGCTGATAGCTGATTTTATTAAGGTTCGAGTACTCCAAAAGTATAAACCTCGAACACTGACTCATAGCCTGGAGATTTAAACTATTTATTTGTTCACATGGAATGAAAGCAAATATGATGTGAAAATGGAATAAGTATATCGACCTAGTGACTCATGTACTGATTTATGTTAAATGTCGTTTTGTTCTTGAATAACCGCGTTTTCAGGTAGACCCCAGGCACCACATCAGTTGTACTTAACCTATAAATTTCATTCTTAATATTATAAACGTCATGAAGTGAAAAAAAAGTGTACCGTAGCATGTCTTTCTTACCATGTAATATTTACTGTCTGGTGCGCTTGAACTAAACCCAAGTCTACTGTGATGTATGTGCTGCTGAGTCTACATTGACTGAAGCTCACGTTATGTAACAGACTAAACATCGAGCACCACATCACTTACATATAGAATTCTGAAGAATGGCTTAAGACGTTCTTATGTATGACATTGTCATTGATACTGTACCAGGTTCATTTGATCTTTTAATTCTTTACTGGCACACTGTAAATATAGTTGGGTGTACTTGAACTAAAGCTGGAGTACTTAAGTAAACACAGACATCGAGCACCACATCATTTATATACAGCATTTTCATTCGGATATTATGAAACTATACAGGCTGTATTAAAATAATCATTTGGCATGGCTACATTTCTGAAACTATTAAACATATGCCATTAATTTTGTTTTTCGATTGACGGGAAACTCGAAAAGTTTCCTTTTCTTACTTTTCATAGGTGTTCAGTCCGCTTCCCTTGAGATGAACAGTGTATGTCAACATGATATTCAAATTGTTCCCACAATGCAGCGAGTAAGTCTTGAGTTACAACTTCCACAGCTGCTGGTATGTGATGTATCAGTTCAATCATCGTTGTTGGTAATGGAGGAACATAAACAGAGTCTATTTTAAACACTTACAAGAAATAATCACATACAGTCAAGTCCGGTGACTTTGGAGACCACTAACGTAAGGCTGAATCATTTTGTCCAAAGCGACCGATCCATCGTTCAGTAATCTTTTGATATAAAAATTACCCCACTTCCCGATGCCAGTGTGGCGGTGCCGCATCCTGAAGTCGTTCAAATCAGTCTCTAAGTGTGGGAAAAGGAGCTTTCAAACATGTCAAGATAAGAGCTTCCTGTAACAGAGTTCTCGGCAAAGAAAAATAGACCATACACCTTTTACAGTGAAACGGCACCAAACGCATTAAATTTTGGAGCGTCGCTCTCATGTTGTACAACTTCAAATCGTTGTTCTGCACTCCATACTCTCACGTTATGACGGTTCTCCTTCTCATTTAAATGAAATGTTGCCTCGTCACTAAACACTACGCGTGCAAGAAAACTGTCATCCTCCATCTAAGCAAGAACGAAATTACTGAACTCCATACGCTGTTGTTTGCCACCTTCACGAAGAGCTTGCAGTAGCTGAATTATGTATTGTCTCGTGTGTAAAAGTCGACCCAACTCACGCCAGACAGGCATTGGGGGTATGTTGAGCTATCGAGCTGGACGGCGAACAGTTTTCTGTGGACTCTGTGAAACTATTGCGCACGCGTTCGACGTCTGTGTCAGACACTCGGGAACTGTCCCACGATTTGCCTTAACACAAACGACATGTTTCTCGGAATTGTTCATGACAATGTCTAATGTTCTGTGCTGTAGGAGGATTCACACTATACCTAGTACGGAAGTCACGTTGAACAGTTGTTTCTCACCCGCACTGCGCATAACGTAGAACACAAACCGCTTTTTATTGTCCCAATACCATTTTACTAGAACTAGTGGGCACATAATGCTGCTGCCTAGCGGGAACCTTGTAAAATTCGAGAGTTTTCTCTTTCCAGCACACATCTCAAATAACATAATTGTTATGATCTTTTTGGTACACCCTATTCGATACACCAAATATAACAGTTACTCGCATCTGGTACTTTATCATATCCGATTTCTGGAAGTACTTTGTGCCTACTATAAGTAAAAAATAGAGTACTTCAACAGGTAAGATTTAGTGACTTAGTCACTATTTCTTTTGACTGTCAAGTTGCTCTTGAATGGACATGCTTTAACGTAGTCCTCAGGCGCTACATGTTATGAATGTAAGTAACTAAACAAATTTGATTATTTACTGTTACTCGTCTGTCTGCTATGATATATTTGCTGTTAGGTCTTCTTGAACTAAATATCAACTTCTGTAATAAGCATAAATGGAGCATCTCACCATTCACATATACCATCTTCATTCATGTGTTAAGTAGTTGCTATACGAAAGATGTCGCCATTTGCTGCCATGTTCACATCAGCTTAGTAAGGTTTTCATGCCATAATACACATCAAATTTCTTTCTTAAGCCAGTGCATATGCTCCCAGGAAAATCTCGGGGACTGTACCACTAACTCCACAATATTTTCCAATAATCCGCCATGAGATTATGCTGACAGGTTAACAGCTAAGTCTTTAATGAACGCACTGTACTTACACCATGAGCACCGCATAACTGGCTCTTAAAAATTAATTTAAGTCATTTTACATGGTGCAAAGAATACAATTATGTGAACCTGATAGTGTTTCTTGGAGTGATTTTGTATAATCCACAGCCGTGGTCTATATTTTTCTGGCACGTAGCCAAATTTGATGATTACAGTCTACTATAAGTTTACAGGTAATGGACACAATGTATATTTCGTTGTAAATTTTACTTTTTTATTAAGAAAATTGCAGTGTATATTTTCAAAACAGAATGATATTTTAAAGTTGCAAGTTAAAATATTATGTAAAATGTCATCGAAATAACTATAGTGGGATGGGAGAGGAGATATAATGGCAGTGTGGCGCATTTATCGATTCTCCGATACCACTATGTAAACAACTGTGTACTTCCTTATCTGTGAAAATAATATGCTAGTGAACTAGCCATTTTTTTGTCGAGTGACTAGTGTGTACTGGGACAGCATCACGACTTGTTGCACGTTTTAATTGTGCGTTATTTTATTTATGACTTTCAGTATCATAACTAGCATATACAACTAATAATACTGCTACAATGTACGTTCTAACACTGAACTACGGTACACAGTTGGTATATGAAATCTTATGTCTTTAAGCCACCTTCACTTGTGATGTTTGTTTTTGCAACTTTCACTTACAATGATTACGGCATAGAACTGTCTAAACCGGTCATGGTAATAAGAAGAACTGCTAGTGATTTAGGGTAACTTGATTCAGAAATAAGAAATAAGATCATCTGTATACCATTTTAATGCAGACCTACTATTCAGTAATACGACAACGCATCTAATTAAGTTGTCCCAGAAGAGGTCGTTGAAGCTCTGTTGAGGAAAAAATCGAGGATAAGAACTACAGAGAGTCGAAGTACCACTAGGCCACCCGTTCGGCAGCAAAAGTTACTTTTAACGGTGATGAACCACGACGGAATGTCTGGCAACGTTGTTTGTGACTCAGTGATCGCGACTGATTGCCACGATCAACACTTGAGAATTTGGAGATAGCTGCAGCGTAGAAAGGTCTCGTCTCCTATGGATGTGATGCTCTGATGCCTCGGTGGATGATGGTTCGGACACGGGTTTCCATCTGCAGTTTATTTTTCTTCTGTGTACATGGAACATTACAGACGGTTTCAGAACACGCGGTTCTTGCGCTGCCAACAGCTGGAACACACAGCCCCCTAGATCTCCGAGCTATGACTAACCATAAAAGACATCCCAACCGCCAATATCTCTAGACATAATTCTGAATTCACTTGAGAATAAATAACCAACGTCAAATAGCTGTCAAGAAGGTAGAGATTTGAATAGACAAGTATTACAGCACTATTTGTCAAAGATTTTTAATAGATTGGTAATGCCGCTTATATTGCTACGAAGGCTATTCGGAAAGTAAGGTCAGATCTGTCGCGAAATGCAAGCAACGACATAACTCAAAAACACTTTATTTGCAGCATATTGTGACAGCTCCCAGATACTTCTCTATACAATTGCCACTTACACATCTGTCTAGAGTCGTACCAACTTTCAAAAAGCCTCGTTATTCAGGGCCCTCACCAATGCTTTCTGCCATTTCTCTACGCTGTTCTGTCGTTCATTGACTTCATAGTCAATGGTTCCTGATCATGATGATGACGATGATGATGATGATGCTATGAGGTGAGGAGCGCTCGACATCATGGTCGTCAGCGCCCTGACAAATGTCAGCTTGCAAACTCATGTGTGGGGACGAAGGCGGTCCCCACCTGAAGAGCAGTTTATAATGTATTAAAGTGTGCTCCCCACCCCACCAATTTATGGATGAGGCCTGACAGTGCACAAGATTTAATTGCTCACGTAACACTGGAATCAGTATTGGTGAGTGTGGCTGGCAGCTCTCCAATGACACTAAGGGCTGCTCTAATTGCCAATATATGCTGAACAAGAAGTGGCACAAACCAAACTTCACAGAGTGGTGAATCCGTCGGCGCTGGCCGTTGTGGCCGAGCGGTTCTAGGCCCTTCAGTCCGGAACCGCGCTGCTGGTGCGGTGTAGGTTCGAATCCTGCCTCGGGCATGGATGTGTGTGCTGTGGTGTCACCGCCAGACACCACACTTGCTACGTGGTAGCCTTTAAATCGGCCGCGGTCCGTTAGTATACGTGGGACCAGCGTGTAGCCACTATCAATGATTGCAGACCGAGCGCCGCCACACGGCAGGTCTAGAGAGACTTCCTAGCACTCGCCCCAGTTGTACAGCCGACTTTGCTAGCGATGGTTCACGGACTTCTACGCTCTCATTTGCCGAAACGATAGTTAGCATAGCCTTCAGCTACGTTAATTGCTACGACCTAGCAAGGCGCTAGTATCCGTACTATTGATATTGTGAATCATGTACCATAAAGAGCGACGTTCTCCATTAATGGATTAAAGTTAAGTATTCCACCAACTACGTCTGTTTTTCTGAATTCTAATTCCCTTGTCATGTTCCAGACCTCACGCCAGCCTGCGTGAGCTGAGACGCGTGCATTTCGGCCTCCTTTTACCATACGGTTGGCTCTCCTGCCAACCACAACATTGGCGACGAGCTTCAAAGTATTCTTATCTATATTGCCCTGATTTACTTGTGTAATGGCTTCGCCACAATCTCCAGATGTACTGTCCGAATTTTATCGCTTGCAGAATCAGCAGAACCAGGCCTTACTGGGTGCCCTTGGACAGCTCGTCCAGGGTCCACATTCGATGCAAATCGATGCGGCAGCAGCCGCTTCCCCGCTAACGCAGCCACAACACGCTGTTGCACCAACTTTTCGATCTTTTGATGCTGCCCTGGAAAGCTGGACGGAGTGGCCACGCCAATTTGGAATCCATCTCGCCGCCTAGAGAATTCAAGGTAACGAGCGGCAGCCTTTTCTGCTTTCATCCGTCGGAGTGACCACGTACCGTATGATAGTCAAATTATTTCCCCGACGCGACGTAGCAACTCTGTCCTACGAAGAAATTTCGTCTGCATTAGATGCATACTTCAAAGAATCAGTCAGTGTAGTTGCCAAACGGTATACCTTCTTTCGTACAAAACGTACGGCAGGTCAGACTGATCGGGAGTGGGTTGCAACCTTGCAAGACCTTACTAGGGATTATGCTTTTGAGTGTCAATGTGGACTCCCTTATTCAGATACTATGGTACGTGATGCAATTGCACAGAACGTTTCTGATGTTCGTGTAAGGGAACAGATTTTGAAACTGGTAAATCCCTCCATTCAACAAGTTATGGACATATTGGATCGGCAGGACACACTTGACTTTGCACGGGAATCATTTGAAACTTCGCCAGCAGTGTGTTAGGTTCACCGGCCCGCCGGGCGAGCTGCACGGAGTAGTAAACAGCCCTCGCTCCCGGCCGCGCCGCTGCCGTCAGGCTCTCAGCCACGTCTCCCGCGCCGGCAAGCAAATGCAGTGATTAAATCATGCCCGCGGTGTGCTACTAAACATTCGCGTGAGAATTGCCCGTCACCCCAAGCTATTTGCTTTTATTGTAATAAAAAAGGACATGTTCAGAGTGATTGCCAGAAAAAACTCAGATCGGAAGCTCAAAACCGTTCCCGGCCTTTTGCTTCGCGCCGGAATCGGAACCGAACCAAGGATACTCAGGCTCGCGAAACTTCGCCCATGGAAATTCATGTAGTTCATTCAACTCCGCCCAGTGCCACTCTCTCTAACAGTGACTGTGTTCAGCCCAAAAATAGTGTGCGTCGACATCGCCGGAACTACCGTCAAGTCGCAAGTGATTATGTGCCAGGGTCAGTTCACTTTGCACGAGACAGTCGCTCTTGTCGTCAGCAGGACAATAAACTGTTTGTAGACTTGGACATTAACGGCAAAGTGATACCATTCCAGCTCGATACCGGAGCTGCAGTTTCACTGATCAATCAAGACACTTACAAACTGCTGGGCACACCTCCGTTGCGTGCCGCAAATGTTAACTAATTATTCCGGTACCGATATCCCTGTGTTAGGACAGTGCAGCCTTCTTGCAACATACAAAGGACAAACAAAACTGGTGTCATTTTACGTCCTTCGTTCTTCTTCTGCAGTGAACTTGTTTGGTTTCGATTTATTTCATTTGCTTAACTTGTCTATTGTAAATCAGGTCCTATTAGTGAACCAGACGGTGCCTTTAGACAGTGTTTCTCGTCTATGTGAAGAATTTGCAGACATTTTTGCACCGGGCCTCGGTTGCGCTAAGGACTATAAAGCACATTTGGAACTGAAAGTAAACGCGCAACCGAAATGTTTCAGAGCGCGCAGTGTTCCCCACGCACTGCGTGATGAGGTCGCAAAAACAATAAACGATTTGGAATCACAAGGTGTAATTGAACGTGTGCAGGCTTCTCTCTGGGCATCATCCTTAGTAATTTTGCCAAAACCTTCCGGAAAATTGAGACTTTGTGTGGACTTCAAGGCAACAGTGAATCCACAACTAGTGATTGCCACTTTTCCTTTACCCCACCCGGAAGATCTTTTTGACAAACTGTGCCCGGGTAAATATTTTTCGAAGTTGTACCTAGCAGATGCGTACTTGCAAATACCGGTGGACGAAGAATCCCAGCGCGTTTTGGTGGTAAACACGCATCTTGGTTTGTATCGATTCAAACGACTGCCATTCGGGTGTGCATAGGCCACTGCATTGTTTCAACAATATCTACAAACTGTTTGTGCGTCAGTCCCTACTGCAGCAAATTATCTGGACGATATTGTGATCTCTGGAAAGACGGAGGAAGAACATTTGGCCAATCTCAGAACATTATTTCAGGTCTTGCGACAAAATGGTCTCCGCTTGTGAAAGGGCAAATGTGTGTTTTTTGCTCGTGACTTGCCATACCTGGGACATGTAATCAATGCCCAAGGCATACATCCCAGTCCCACGCACCTTCGTGCCATACAAGACTTGCCGTCGCCGCAGAATTTGAAGCAGCTACAGAGTGTGCTGGGAAAAATAAATTACTACCATCGCTATGTGCCACAGGCCTCTTCCATTTCAGCTCTGCTTCATCGCCTATGCCGCAAAGGTGTTCCGTTCGTCTGGACTACGGAATGCGAACGCGCCTTTCGCCAGTTGAAATCGGCGTTGCTTTCCAATACTTGCCTTACGCCATTCGATCCCCAGAAGCCCCTCTTGTTGATGGTGGATGCATCGGATTTCGGGATCGGTGCTGTGCTTGCGCACAAAGATGGATCGCATGATCGCCCTATTGCCTTTGCATCCAAATTGATCTCGTCTGCTCCAAGAAATTATTCAGAGATCGAGAAAGAAGCATTGGCTCTCGTATTTGGTGTTCAAAAGTTTCATTATTTCTTGTATGGTCGTCACTTTACAATAATCACAGACCACAAACCTTTGACATCGCTTTTTCATCCGACGGAGCCTGTACCTCCACGTACAGCGCAGAAATTCATTCGCTGGTCTATTTACCTCTCACAGTACTGCTACGATGTCTTGTATCGGTCCACTGCTAAGGACGGAAACGCCGATGCGTTGTCCCGCTTGCCTGTTGCTAAGCATAGGGAATTCGATTCCTCCGAACTTGCTTGCATGTTCATTGATGCGGAAACCGATAATGTGGTCGAATCGTTTCCGATTGATTTTCGTCGTGTAGCTACAGCCACAGCTGCCGACCCTGTCCTTGCTCCCGTTCTGCGTTTTGTTGCTACGCAATGGCCCTTGTCAAAGTCACTGATCGGGGACCCGTTAGTTCACCGTTTTTTGGCTCACAAGGAGAGACTTTTTGTACGACGTGGTGTTTTGCTGTTGCGTTCTGATAATGATCAGTCCAGGTTCGTGGTACCACGTTCGTTACAGTCCTCTGTCTTACAGCTTCTACACCAAGGACATTGGGGTATAGTGAGAACGAAACAACTTGCTCGTCAGCACTGTACTTGGTTCGGAATCGGTGCCGCGATTACGAATACGTGCTCTTTTTGCATGGTGTGTGCCGAACAACAATCAGCACCACCGCGGAAATTCTTTGCATGGCCAAAAGCCACTTCCCCTCGGCAACGCTTACACATCGATTTTGCTGGTCCATTCTGGAATGCTCGATAGTTGGTTGTGGTAGATTCATTCAGAAATTTTCCTTTTGTTGTCCGGATGTCTTCCACGACGCCATCTGCCACCATCCAAGCATTATCCGCTATCTTTTGCATTGAAGGTCTTCCACAGACTATTGTTTCCGACAATGGCCCACAATTCATGTCCGCAGAATTTCAGTCATTCTGCAAGGCCAATGGTATTCAACATCTGACTTCCGCGCCGTTTTCGCCACAGTCAAACGGTGCCGCTGAGCGATTGGTCAGGACTTTCAAGTCACAGATGTTGAAGTTAAGAGTCGCATTCTCGGGAGGACGCGTTATTGCTCTTATTGTATCGCTCTCAGCCCCCAGATGGGGCTCGCCGGCTGAGTTGCTCCACGGTCGTCGTCATCGAACCTTGATGTCTTTGCTAAATCCGCCGCATCAGGTTCCTGTGCAGCAGCAGATACCTGCTTTTGCTCCCGGCGACGTAGTCTACTATCGCCAATATCGAGGTTCACAGCGTTGACTCGAAGGGCGCATTCTTCGCTGCCTCGGTCGCGCTATGTATTTGGTTTTGGGGGCCTCTGGTGAGGTGCGTCGGCATCTCAATCAGTTGCGCCTGTCTCCAGAATAAGATTTTCACTCTGCAGCGGAGTGTGCGCTGATATGAAACTTCCTGGCAGATTAAAACTGTGTGCCCGACCGAGACTCGAACTCGGGACCTTTGCCTTGCCCGCGAAAGGCAAAGGTCCCGAGTTCGAGCCTCGGTCGGGCACACAGTTTTAATCTGCCAGGAAGTTTCAGTTGCGCCTGTGTCGTCGCACGGGATCTGCCGCTCGCCGTCTGCTTTCAGCGACGGTGCTGTCCGGTCAGCGCCCCGGGGACCCAACTACTGGCTCGCCTCAGCCCCAGGTGTTACCGACGCTGCTTTCCATTTTGCCCCATGGCGACGCGCCGCCGCCACCGCCGCCGCCGCCGCCTGTTCTACCGCTGGCGACACCCTCAGTGGACGCGTCGCTGCAACCGCCGGACGCCTTCCTGGGTCACGCGCCGCCGATCGCATCCCGGGACCAGTTGTCCTCCGACATGGAACTCTTGCCCGCTCCGGACCATATGTCGTCTTCGCCCGTCGGGTGTGCCCCGGCCCGATGGAGGTCGACCCTTCGGCCCCTCCTGTCTCTCTACAGGCGCATACACCGCATGTTGGCGTGCACCCTGGAGCAGGTTTTCAGGCGTTTCCTAGCTCCCCGCGGTCCGAATGGCAGGGTGCGGGTGGCACAGCCTCACCTGTTGTTAGGCTCCCCACCTCGTCGCATACGTCAACATGCGGTCCTCCCCATGGTGGGCGGAAGCCTTATGCCACAACCGTACGCCGATTTGCGGGGGAGGAATATGGTGTCACCGCCAGACACCACACTTGCTAGGTGGTAGCCTTTAAATCGGCCGCGGTCCGTTAGTATACGTCGGACCCGCGTGTTGCCACTATCAATGATTGCAGACCGAGCGCCGCCAAACGGCAGGTCTAGAGAGACTTCCTAGCACTCGCCCCAGTTGTACAGCCGACTTTGCTAGCGATGGTTCACTGACTTCTACGCTCTCATTTGCCGAGACGATAGTTGGCATAGGCTTCAGCTACGTTAATTGCTACGACCTAGCAAGGCGCCAGTATCCGTACTATTGATATATTGAATCATGTACAGTCAAGACCGACGTTAATCATTAATGGATTAAAATTAAGTATTCCACCAGCTATGTCTGTTTTTCTGAATTCTAATTCCCTTGTCATGTTCCAGACCTCACGCCAGCCTGCGTGAGCTGAGACGCGTGCATTTCGGCCTCCTTTAACCATACGGTTGGCTCTCCTGCCAACCACCACATGTGCTGTCCTTAGGTTAGTTAGGTTTAAGTATTTCTAAGTCTAGGGGACAGATGACCTCAGATGTTAAAGTTCCATAGTGCTCAGAGCCACTTCAGCCAATCCTTCGCCCGGAGGAGGAAGCCATGTGTTAAAGGGCTATCACCGATGCGCAGCGTGGGAAGCAGAACCTCCATCAGCGGTGTGGCTGACAGGAAGTCTGTCATGCCTTTGAGGTCGATTTGACAGACGATATACGCTTTAAGTTCTCTAAGGCTATAGATACAGTAATAAATAATAGCTCAGTAGGCAGTACAGATTAGCAAGCAATATGACAATTATAAGGGTTACTTCAAAGCAACTAACCTATCAGTTTCAATCGGCAACGAAGGAGCGACTGGATCCCAACCCGTCCCTTCTGATAATTGACTAAAGTCCTGGTAACAGTTGGATGTTAATATTTTCACGTTTAAATGAATCTTCAGTCATGAAGACCGCCTTGAAAGAATGTCTTGAAACATTACTTGTGAACACTTATTAGAACTCACTCGGGGGAACCACACGATCCAGCTAAAATACACCAATAATGAACCGCTCAGCAACGCACAGTTTAATACTATAGGTTGAACAGATTATAACTGATTACTGAGAAATGCAATTACAATCAAAGAATTGAATTGGTTAACAGTTAAATCTAACCACAAGGTCCCTCTTTTGTTTAACGGAACTTGTAGCTTAGTACAATTGTTCCGGCTGTATTTACGACCAAGAGCTGAATAACTACAACATTAATGATCGGGTAAAAAACAGAAAATAATAAGTAAGGCAGACAGACAATGAAATAAATCACCACGAGGGTTATAGAATATTACTCCCCTTCATCAGCCATCAGTTCCACTGATCCTCGGTGCGTCACAGCGGTTCTTGGTGCCGATGAAAGCCACGTAGAGGAGGGCAGCCATGCCCTAAGCAGTCATCCGACACGAATGTTGCCAACCAATCGATGGGATGTCGGCCTGCTGCTTGTAGTCGACACAAACCCCGGTGAAGTACTCCGGTATCATCGTTTTGCGCAGGCCCGTCTTGCACAGCTCGTGGCTTCGGCAGCTCAGACCTCGTGACCACCGACAATCCCCAAAATTAGTGCCTTCCTCTCGGGCCAGCGAACCCCATATATACATCGGCAAGCAAGGACCAACTAAAGACGCAACCCAAAGACACCAGCTCTTCCTCATAGTCACTGGCAATGGGGCCGCAAGAGGGACAGTCGATACTATACCTCAGCCAGTGGCGCCAGACATGTCTACAAACTCAATGGCGCCTCGGCTCACATAGGATTTGCCGACCTGGAAAAAGCGTTCTAAATGTAAAGTAGTGCCGGATGTTCGAAATTCTAAAAAGAATATGGGTAATCTATATAGACGGGTAACATGCAATTTGTACAAGAACCCAGAGGGAATAATAATAGTGGACGACCAAGAGCTCCGATTAAAAAGGGTGTAAGACAGGGATGTAGTTCCTCTATCCTACTGTAGTTTCCTATCCTACTGTTCAATCCGTACATCGAAGAAGCAATGATGTAAATAAATGAAAGGTTTTGGAGTGGAATTAAAATTCAAGGTGAAATGGTATAAATGCTACGATTCGCTGAGGACAATATCCTGAGTGAAAGTGAGGAAGAATTACGTGATATGCTAAATAGAATGAACAGTCTCATTAGTACAAGATATGGACTAAGAGTAAATCGAAGAAAGACTCTAGTGACGAGAGTCGCAGAAATGAGATCAGCGAGAAACTTAACACAGGATCTGTGGTCACGATGTAGTTGAAGTTAATGAATTCTACTACTTAGGCAGTAAAACAACCAATGATGGAGTAAAGTGGACATCAAAGGCAGACTAGCAATGGCAAAAAGGCATTCCTGGCCAAGACAAGTCTACTAGTATCAAACATAGTCCTTAATTTGAGGAAGAAGTTTCTGTGAATGTACTTCTGCAGTACAGCATTGTATGGTAGTGAAACATGGACTGTGGGAAAACCGGAACAGAAGACAATCGAACCATTTGAGATGTGGTTCCACAGACGAATGCTGAAATGGTTCAAATGTCTCTGAGCACTATGGGACTTAACGTCTGAGGTCATCAGTCCCCTAGAACTTAGAACTGATTAAACCTAACCTAAGGACATAACACACATCCAAGCCCAAGGTAGGATTCGAGCCTTCGACAGTAGCGGTCAAGCGGTTCCAGACTGAAGCGCCGATAACCGCTCGGCCACTGCGGCCGGCGAATGTTGAAAACTCGGTGGATGAATAAGGGCCGGCTGAGTTGGCCGAGCGGTTCTAGGAGCTACAGTCTGGAACTGCGCGACCGCTACGGTCACAGGTTCGAATCGTGACTCGGGCATGGATGGGTGTGATGTCCTCACGTTAGTCAGGTTTAAGTAGTTCTTAGGGGATGATGACCTCAGAAGTTAAGTCCCGTAGTGCTCAGAGCCATTTGAACGATTTTTTGGACTAATAAGGTAAGGAAGGAAGAGGTTCTGTGTAGAATCGGAGAGTGGAAAACAGTGGTAAGGAGAAGGAGAGGATGATAGGAAATCTGTTAAGACATGAGGGAATGACTTCCATGGTACTATAGGGAGCTGCAGAGCGCAAAAACTCTTGAGGAGACCGAGATTGGAATACATCCAGCAAATAACTGAGGACGTAGGTTGCAAGTGCTACTTTGAGATGAAGAAGTTCGCACAGGAGAGGAATTCGAACCAGTCAGAAGACTGATGATCCAGGAAAAAAAAGACATACGGGGATAGAATGACCCCTCGCATTTTGTGTTATACGATACCATGAGTCACTTCATTGTGACAATAACTGCGAGTGTCGGGGACTCCTCTTTACGATGATGAAATTAAGACATATAATTGCAACAATCCACCACTGTAAATACATTCTGAAGTAGTTGCTAGGGCGACAAACACTTTTATAGCCTCCCCGGTGCGTCTGACAAACAAGTTTCAGGCACTGTCTCTGGCTGAACCAGATGCAGCTGCCTGCCCTGTTTCAGAGGATCATTCTCAGCCTTCAAGGACCGGGCAATCGCAGAGGGTGGGCTTATTGGTAGTTGGGAGCTCCAATGTTAGGCGCGTAATGGGGCCCCTTAGGGATACGGCGGCTAAGGGGGGGAAGAAATCCTGTGTACACTCGGTGTGCATTCTGGGAGGAGTCATTCCTGATGTGAAAAGGGTCCTTCCGGATGCCATGAAGAGCACAGGGTGCAGCCAGCTGCAGGTGGTGCACATGTCGGCACTAATGACGTGTGTCGCTTTGGATCTGAGGAAATTCTCTCTGGATTCCAGCGGCTATCTGATTTGGAGAAGGCTGCTGGTCTTGCTTACGAGATGAAGGCAGAGCTCACCATCTGCAGCATCGTTGACAGAACCGACTACGGACCTTTGGTGCAGAGCCGGGTGGAGGGTCTGAATCAGAGGCTCAGACGGTTTTGCGACCGTGTTGGGTGCGCATTCCTTGACTTGCGCCATAGGGTGGTGGGGTTTCGGGTTCCGCTGAATAGATCAGGAGTTTACTACACTCAGCTGGCTTCTACACGGGTAGCGGAGGCTGTGTGGCGTGGACTGGGCGGTTTTTTAGGTTAGAAGGCCTCGGGAAAGTACGGGGTGGGCTGCAATCTCAAAGGGTGCATGGCAAATACAGGACGTGCTTGGATCAAGGAACAGTCGGAATTGTACTTGTAAATTGTTGTAGTTGTGCTGGGAAAGTCCCTGAGCTTCAAACGCTAATAGAAAGCACAGAAGCTGAAATCGTTATAGGTACAGAAAGCTGGCTAAAGCCTGAAATAAGTTCTGCAGAAATTTTTACGAAGTCTCAGACGGCGTTCAGGAAAGATAGATTAGGCAGAATTGGTAGTGGAGTGTTTGTGTCTGTCAGTAGTGGTTTATCTTGTAGTGAAGTAGAAGTAGATACTCCATGCGAATTGGTATGGGTGGAGGTTATACTTAACAGCCGAACTAAGTTAATAATTGTATATAGTTGCGGAACAGTTCAGAGAAAATTTGAGTCTCGTAACAAATAAATACCCCACTCATACGGTTATAGTTGGTGGGGACTTCAACCTTCCCTCGATATGTTGGCAAAAATACTTGTTCATAACCGATGGTAGGCAGAAAACATTTTCCGAGTTTGTCCTAAATGCTTTCTCCGAAAATTATGACGAGCAGTTAGTCCACGAACACACGCGAATTGTAAATGGTTGCGAAAACATACTTGACCTCTTAGCCACAAACAATCCAGAGCTGATAGAGAGCATCATGACTGATACAGGGATTAGTGATCACAAGGTCGTTGTAGCTAGGCTCAATACCGTTTCTTCCAAATCCACCAGAAACAAACGCAAAATAATTTTATTTAAAAAAGCGGATAAAATTCCCAAGAGACAATCTCCATTCCTTACGAACTGACTATACAAATGTAGATAAGATGTGGCTCAAATTCAAAGATACAGTAGCAACAGCATACCTCATAAATTGGTAAGAGATGGAACTGATCCCCCGTGGTACACAAAACAGGTCCGAACGCTGTTGCAGAGGCAACGGAAAAAGCATGCGAAGTTCAGACGAACGTGAAATCCCGAAGATTGGCTAAAATTTACAGAGCGCGAAATTTGGCACGGACTTCAATGCGAGATGCCATTAACAGGTTCCACAACGAAACATTGTCTCGAAATTTGTAGAAAATCCGAAGAAATTCTGGTGGTATGTAAAGTACACAAGCGGCAAGACGCAGTCAATACCTTCGCTGCGCAGTGCCGATGGTACTGTTACCGACGACTGTGCCGCTAAAGCGGAGTTATTGAACTCAGTTTTCCGAAATTCCTTCACCAAGGAAGACGAATGGAATATTCCAGAATTTGAAACACGAACAGCTGCTAGCATGAGTTTCTTAGAAGTAGATAACTTAGGGGTTGCGAAGCAACTCAAATCGCTTGATATGGGCAAGTCTTCAGGTCCAGATTGTATACCGATGGGGTTCCTTTCAGATTACGCTGCTACAATAGCTCCCTACTTAGCACTCATATACAACCGCTCGCTCACCGATAGATCTGTAGCTACAGATTGGAAAATTGCGCAGGTCGTACCAGTGTTTAAGAAGGGTAGTAAGAGTAATCCATCTAACTTCAGACCTATATCGTTGACGTCGGTTTGCAGTAGAGTTTTGGAGCATATACTGTATTCAAACATTATGAATCACCTCGAAGGAAACGATCTATTGATACGTAATCAGCATGGTTTCAGAAAACATCGCTCTTGTGCAACGCAGCTAGCTCTTTATTCGCATGAAGTAATGGCCGCTATCGACAGGGGATCTCAAGTTGATTCCGTATTTCTAGATTTCCGGAAAGCTTTTGACACCGTTCCTCACAAGCGACTTCTAATCAAGCTGCGGAGCTATGGGGTATCGTCTCAGTTGTGCGACTGGATTCGTGATTTCCTGTCAGGAAGGTCGCAGTTCGTAGTAATAGACGGCAAATCATCGAGTAAAACTGAAGTGATATCAGATGTTCCCCAGGGAAGCGTCCTGGGACCTCTACTGTTCCTGATCTATATAAATGACCTGGGTGACAATCTGAGCAGTTCTCTTACCCTGTTCGCAGATGATGCTGTAATTTACCGTCTAGTAAGGTCATCCGAAGACCAGTATCAGTTGCAAAGGGATTTAGAAAAGATTGCTGTATGGTGTGTCAGGTGGCAGTTGACGCTAAATAACGAAAAGTGTGAGATGATCCACATGAGTTCCAAAAGAAATCCGTTGAAATTCGATTACTCGATAAATAGTACAATTCTCAAGGCCGTCAATTCAACTAAGTACCTGGGTGTTAAAATTACGAACAACTTCAGTTGGAAGGACCACATAGATAATATTGTCGGGAAGGCGAGCCAAAGGTTGCGTTTCATTGGCAGGACACTTAGAAGATGCAACAAGTCCACTAAAGAGACAGCTTACACTACACTCGTTCGTCCTCTGTTAGAATATTGCTGCGCGGTGTGGGATCCTTACCAGGTGGGATTGACGGAGGACATCGAAAGGGTGCAAAAAATGGCAGCTCGCTTTGTATTATCACGTAATAGGGGAGAAAGTGTGGTAGATATGATACGCGAATTGGGATGGAAGTCATTAGAGCAAAGACGTTTTTCGTCGCGGCGAGATCTTTTTACCAAATTTCAGTCACCAACTTTCTCTTCCGAATGCGAAAATTCTTTGTTGAGCCCAACGTACATAGGCAGGAATGATCATCAAAATAAAATACGAGAAATCAGAGCTCGAACAGAATGGTTTAGGTGTTCATTTTTCCCGCGCACTGTTAGTGAGCGGAATGGTAGAGAGATAGTATGATTGTGGTTCTACGAACCCTCTGCCAAGCACTTAAATGTGAATTGCAGAGTAGTCATGTAGATGTAGATGTATAGAATATATAGATACTGTAGCAGACTGAAACGAAATAAAAACTAGGATTGCAGAAGTTCCCCTTATTTTCACAGTTTTTTCATTCAAGGTAGTCCCAATAGTCAAAGCTCTATTTGCCACGGTGTTTGCTCATAGAATGAGTACATAAAATGTTTTAATCTAAGAGATAAATAATGAAAAGGACGACCAATCCTAATCCAATACTGATATTCAGTCCTGCAACAAGACTGAATGCTTAGAACTTTAATGTTCAGCTCATCAAATTCTTTCTCATAAAACAAAGAGTACAGTTTATATCCAGATCTGTAGACAAATAAAACCACAATGTTTTGAACTACAGAATTGTTTAAACTGAATTACAGGGAGTAGTATGCTGACAAGCGAATTTCTCAGCAGCAGTTTGGTGCGCTTTAAAATAACCATCAGTGTTCACTGAGTGGGACCACCTGGCTGTTAGAATCACTCTTCTTTTCCTCTAAACAAAGAAAAAGAATAAAACCAAAAATGTAATAAAAAGAAAACAAGAACTGCACGATCTAAATAAAGCAGTCTTCGAAATTATGCAGTTCAGTACAATAAACCTTAACAAATGGAAGTTATTCAGAATCAACACGCCATTAATACTTTGTAGACTGATAAGTGATCTTTTGCCTTTCACAATCAGCCCTGCTCAGCAAACATTTCTTTCTGCATCTTTTAATTTGTTTCAGTCTGTTACAATACCTATACATATTATAAGAGTGTTTGTCACACTATTAAAAATTCAGAATATAATTAATGTGGATAGATTTTTGTGATTATGTGTCTTAATTCTGAAGCAGCGCAAATCAAGCACACGTTGCCAGTATCAAGAAGACATTTCATCCTCGTAGACAGGAGTCCTTGACACTCGCAATTACGGAATAATGAATAGTATCTCGGCAGGAGATACCGTTGTTGCAGGAATCTTTACGTACTCACTTTGTGCTCAGAGCTGAAAAGAGTGACGTGACACAATCGGCAGGCGTAATAGAGACACTGCCCAATACATCTGTCCAAATCTTCATCAGATCTTCACAGTCATTTGTGTTTCTCGACCTGTCGAACATTTCTTTCCGGGTAGCCGTCGTAAAAAGGTGTGTAGAAATGTGTGCCACAGATCTTCGCACGTTAACGTTAATAATGGGTATAGGTTGTAAGACAGGAACTAGTGAACGTCGATTCATAAGTCGGCGATGTAGGCGTCTCCAACATTTTGTCTCATAGTGCGACGCGGCGCGGGGTAGCCCGCGGTCTGCTACACATTGCCACGCTTCGTGCGGGTCCCCCATGGGAGGTTCGAGCCCTCCCTCGTGCACGGATGTGTGTGTTCTCCTTAGTTAGTTTAAGTTACATTAAGTAGTGTGGAAGCCTAGGGACCGGAGACCTCATCAGTTTTCTCCCATAGGAACAACACTCATCCTCTCATAGTGCGACAGGTTCACGGAACACTGAAAGACAAGCCCACCAAATATGGGCGAGTAGGATGCTCAGCACTAATCAGGCCATAGCCGTGTACACATATGACTGTACAGCTGATATACGACCGTTACATATGAGAAATGTTTTACCTCTAGCCGGCCGCGGTGGTCTCGCGGTTCTAGGCGCGCAGTCCGGAACCGTGCGACTGCTACGGTCGCAGGTTCGAATCCTGCCTCGGGCATGGATGTTTGTGCTGTCCTTAGGTTAGTTAGGTTTAAGTAGTTCTAAGTTCTAGGGGACTGATGACCACTGCAGTTAAGTCCCATAGTGCTCAGAACCATTTCTTTGTTACCTCTATTACTGTGTACTTTGTTTATCAAGATTAGACTCTGGTAAATGTGATACTGGCGACATCTCACTTTTCTGAGATGAGACCGACGACCTCGCTGTTTGGTCTCCTCCCACAAACAACCCAACCCAACCCAATCACTTTTCTGAGAAGATAAAAGTAAGGGGAAATTATTAAGAAATACATCGAGGAAATATTTATCTTGTAGGAGTACAACCCGAGCATTTATGACTGACTTAGGCGCCAATGCACTGAGGAAGAAGAATCGATTACCACAGTATAATTAATGTAGAATAAAGAAATTTCAGTAACATATTGGTCGACGTAACACTGTAAGATCGCAGGTTAACATAAGCGTGAGATAGGCCATTCCAAATGTGAAACGCTGGTACTTAAGAAATCGGTGTGACCACCAGAATGTTCAACAGAAGCATACAAACGTGCATGCATTGTGTTGTATGGGTACCGGATGTCATTTTCTGGGTGGTTTTCCATGCCTATAGCACCCTGTGGGTTAATACGCGGACGGTTAATGCTGTTTGTTTATGACGCTAGCGTTGTCGTCCGATTAAGCCCCCGTATGTGCTCTATTGGAGACCGGTTTGGTGATCGAGGAGGCCAAGGCAACATGTCGACACTCTGAATAACACAATGGATAACAATAGCTATCTGTGGGTGAGCGTTATCCTGTTGGAAAACACCATCTGGAATATTGTTTGCGAGTGGCGGTACAAAAGGTCACATCACCAGAATAACGTACAATTCTGCAGTCAGGGTATGTGCGATAGCCACGAGAATGCTTCTGTTGTCGTACAAAATACACCCCAGCCCTAACTCCAGATGTAGGTCCAGCGGGTCTTTAACGTAGACAGGTTGGGTGCAGGCCCTCAACTGCTCTCCTATTAACCAACACACGGCCATCACTGGCACCAGTGGCAGGATCAGCTTACATCAGGAAACGCAACAAACCTCCGACATAGGCCCCTGAAGCCGCAAATAGCGATAGTTTGGAGTCAGCGGATGCACGCTAAAGGTCTTCTGGCTCGGAGCTGTCATGAAGCAACGGGTCTGTAACAGTTAGTTACGTGACGGTGGTGCCAACTTCCGCTCATATTACTGCTGCAGACGCAGTACAATGCGACAGAGCCATGCACCGAACACGATGGTCTTCCTTCTCGCCAGTATCATGTAGCCTTCCGGAGTCCGGTCTTGTTGAGACCGTACATTCTAGTGGTCGCCGCTACCAGCCATGTGTAGTGGCTACGTTTCTGCCAAGTCTTTCTGCAGTGTGGCAGAGGGAACATCCGGCTTCTCATAGCTCTATTGGACGACCTCGTTCGAACTCCCTGAGGTGTTGATAACAGCGTCTTCCTTATCTTAAAGGCATTCTTGACTAACTTCTACTCCTCACGTCCAACGTCAAAGGTAACTAACGCTCACAACCGTCACAGAGTGTACTTAAAGCAAACTTGATTTGCATCCTCATAGTGGCGCTACTAGCGTCACTCTTACACGACAGGTGAGATGTAGTCTTTCAGATGCAGATTGCTGACACCAACTTGATTTTATGTTGCACAACGCCTTCTTGGTGTTGCAATGTTTTTGCGGCAGCGTTTATGTAAGTCATTGCAATCTTTTCAGCGTTATACATGCATGCACACGTTCTGAATACAATTCTGAAACAAATGAGGGTCATTTGATAAACGTGTTTGAATAGTTTATTCCACGATTATATTGCCTAAGATGCTGTCCGTTTCATGAAGCAAACTGGTGACATGAATTCCATACAGACAAGCTTGAAGCAAGAAACGGAAACTACGTGAAACAGATAGCTTAGAATGCTACAGCCTGTCGACCGGCAGTACGATAAAATCGTGGCAATGCTACTGGAGGAGAACTAGTGACATTTTTAGAGCCATTCAAACGTGCAGTGGAAATGTTGGAAGGCGAGAAATTTCCAACTGTTAGTCATTTGTTTTGTTATGGATGCACAAATTGAAATGTCATTATACATTGTAATACAGTCCCCGAAGATGCAGACATACTTGTAAATTAATGTAGACACAATTTTCTTGTATAATACACGCTGCGTATCTAGCAAATGAAACCCGTACTTAGCTGAAAAATGTCAGTTTCAGTGTTATTGGTACTTTGGCGGTACAGAACAAGTGACGTATTATCTATAAACTGTAGATACAACACGAGTGCGGAAAGAGTGCTTTTTTCGCCTTGAAAGTCAAATTCGGACGATGGACAGAATAATAACATTCATTTGGCACCCTTCCAATTATTGGAAATAATTACTTTTTGATAAAGGTAAGACGTTAAATACTGTGCGTTAAATATGTTAGGAAATATTAGTTTCTGCTGAGTGTGCTCTTAGACCATGCAGTGAACGCCTAATGGATGTCTGCCGGCCGCCATATCAACATCTGCCTTGCGCCGTCATGCGAATGCGGTATGGAGGGGCAATCGTTCAGCACACCGCTCTTCTGATCGTTTGCAGACATTCCAGACCCTGGAGTCGCTACTACTCTGTCATCCTAGTTATTTCTTGAGCTACAACAAAATTACAGCGTGGCTGTAATATATTACTCCCTTTTTTAGTGCATATAAAAGTATTTCTTTAGATTTAGCGCCATTGACAGAAAGTCAGCCGCCCTCAACAGGCTGAAATCGGAG
Source organism: Schistocerca gregaria (assembly GCF_023897955.1). NCBI lineage: Eukaryota > Metazoa > Arthropoda > Insecta > Orthoptera > Acrididae > Schistocerca > Schistocerca gregaria. The sequence continues at coordinate 438,684,588 of NC_064920.1, forward strand.
GTCGCTCTTTTTGGAGTGACTGCACTCTGGGCTACAGAGTCTAGCGATAGGGTCGACTTGTATTTAATCCGAATGGAGTGTGATGACAACGATGATCCGCTCGAGAGGCGGAAGCGGAAACGCTAACTAGTCTCGCGACAAGAATGTTTTGTGTTCCAGTCTCAAAGTGACTACCGTATAAATTTCGGTGCAGCATTGAAATTTGTCGTGGACGGGGAAAGCACATGTTGTCCGAAACAGTCTACACATTGTAATAACGTCCGCAGCTCATGGTCTAGTAACTAGCGTTTAACCTCTGAATCACGGAGTGCCGGATTCGATTTCCGGCCGGGTCGGTGATTTCCTCCGGCCACAGACTGAGTGTTTGTGTTGTCCTCATCATCTCAATATCATTGTGGAAGTGTAGAGATTGGAAATAGAAACTTGTACGGGTGCTGATGACCTCGATGTTGAGCGCTCCACTGACCATCATCATCATCATCATCATATGACATTGTAATTACGCTAAAAGGGAATAATATCGAGACACTTTTGCTCCTATAAGATTTCTAACTTGTTATGTGGTCAGGTTCGCCGATGTCAATTTAAATCAATAAAGCAAATGGTTTTATAAAAGACAGTAGTGTCGCAGAGGAATTACGGACATCGGCTGCGAGTAGGCACTAATTTAAATCAACGGGGCAGGTTAAAAATTTATGTCGGACCGGCACTCGAACATGGGTCCCTTGTTTACTGGACAGATTAACTACCACTGCGCCATACGGACACAGTGGTCATGGCAACTCTGTGAACGGCGCTAGCACTCCTCCCGCCAGAACTAAATTCTCAGCCTATCGAGACACTAATAATGTAGTTCCGCTGGCCCGTTATTCTCGTTACTCGCGACATTTCGCCGATTCCCGTAAGAGTTCGAGCCTGGTGTGCATCCACACTCAAGACCTGAACTACATGCGGTATGAGACAGCAGTGTTACTTTTCATTAGGAGACGGACCATTACTTCAGAAGTTGGTAGTCGCCGTGCTGTTATCAACGTCACCCACCGTGTCTGTGCATAAATTTCTCGCCGCAGTGCGCAGCTGCACAGCATCGCGCCTCTGCTGCACGAGTCTGCGCCATCCGCACGTAACAGAACCAGCAGGATATAAGGTCCCTGCAGAGGCTGTTAAGCTGAGTGTGGGATATTTTCGTACTTATCTGCCCTTGCTATCTTCGTAATTGTGAGGATGGCATTTTTTCCGGACGTTTGATGGTTATTTCGCCACTCCCATAGATTCTACATACGACCATGAATATTCGTTTGGTTGCCACTTCCCCTAATGACTTCGGAAATTTCACTTTGAAGAAAACTGTTGCTTTATTTCATCTCATTACTGATCTGTCATATTGCACCCTGGCAGACGACGATCCGGCACTCGATCGGTCCCGATTGTCCCTTCTGCTCAAAAGTGCCTGGTTCAAATGGCTCTGAGCACTATGGGACTTAACATCTGTGGTCCCCAGTCCCCTAGAACTTAGAACTACTTAAACCTGACTAACCTAAGGACATCACACACACCCATGCCCGAGGGAGGATTCGAACCTTCGACCGTAGCATCGCGCGGTTCCGGACTGAGCGCCTAGAACCGCGAGACCACCGCGGCCGGCTGTCCCTTCTGCGTCAGACGTAAATATAACCTCAGACTTCCTACATCTGGGATCTATAACATACCTAGGGAATCTGGAAAATCTGACATCGGACGAAAAGTAGTACGACTTACTAAACAGATCCGCAACTTAAGACTCAGCCACGAAAGTAGAACTTCACTGGCCGGTCATAGCTTTCCGGAAAATCACATTCGGTTTCGAACAGCCCTCTGCCATCTACTCTGCTAACAATTTCAGGAATAGCATAATAATGGAGGAAATAGAGATGCGAGTGTCGAATCTTGTCAATCGAGATAAGGTTTCTCCCCTTAGCGCTGGTTGACAGGCAGCAACGAGAGGATTAGGCAGTCTGCATTGCGTAGGGCAACGGCGGGTAGCTGACGCCGTGTTGCCAGCTACGTAAACAATCGTATGGGCCGTTATTAAAATGTGATAATTGTGAGAGCACCCACCTTAGATATCTGTATAAGCCACTGACTGTGGTACCCTGGAATTTCGCCAGAATATGTAAAGAGAGACAAGCTTTTCCAATACATCGCGCTGACACTCCGACTTTCTGAAGCAAAAAATATTTTCATGGACACGTACTTTGTAACCTTCTACAATTAAAAGCTAAGCTGTATAGCATGAATGGCTGGGAAACCCTGAAGTCTAGGTCAGCGGACTAATTTTTAAAATTTATTTCAATATATTGTGATGCCATTCTTAAGCAACCTTATATTGTGATTAATGTTTAAAAACCCTCTTAAGTTGTACAATGTCCTTCATTAGTTCTGTAACAACACGTTTCACCCGTGTAGGACATTATTGGGCTACCTCGTGCGAATGAGATCCACATCGCACAAAATGCAAGCTAGGAGTGCTTTTTTCATATTAATGGAAACTTTTCCTGTCTTCAGAGACTGAAGGCATCTTTCTTTTGAGAAACTGTGCGCAAATGTAAATGTTAAGTGTATCTGGCTGTAATAACTACGTGAGTAATGCAGCTTCGTGGTGGTGCTGGAGATGATGAGAGAAGAGAGAGGGTGAAACCCGGTGCCGGCACACAGCGTATTACTCTCGAAGAGAGCCAAGGCGTCACCGAGCTCAATGTACCCCCATCCGACGAACGAATCACCATCAACACTTTCGCATGCACTCTTTTGATGAAACAGTGCGGAGAGGTTTGTAATTTAAATGTTGGCGCAAAGACTGGTGATTAGGGACTTTGCGCCAGCATCTCTGCCATCAACCCCTCCCCCTGTCTGCCCAGAAAGTAAAGCATAAAGTATCATCAGTGAGAGGCCATTCGGGATGGCCACCCATCCACCATTCAAATACTGGCGATGCCTAGAGGTGCGTAACTCCGGCTATCTTACGCCCCTATTACATGAAGCGCCTAAACCGTACACCTATGGGCCAGCGCCGCAAGCGGGCAGATCTGTAACTACAGGCTGGTTCACGTAGACCTATTACACCATCCACGCGGGATATACCTAGCGCAGTAGACAGTTCTACCGTGCGAAACACAAAGGGGGCCGTGTGACGTATTGCATCGTTATTCGATCGAATTATTTATGTGATCTCAAGATTCCTGTTTAAAAAGAAATTTGTTTGTGTTTATCATTATTTATTAAGTAATTGTTATTCTATTTGTAGGTTACTACTGTCCTGAATTACATACTTAACAGTTAGTTTTATATAACTGCACTTTGTTACACAGGTACATGTATATCTAATTTTATATTTTGGGCTTGGAGGACACACTGTTTTAGGAGCTATTTCCCTGGCATTGATAGTAAATCTTCGGATTAGGGCAGAACGACGACGAAACGGAATAGTCGAACTTTTTTCAGCCCTACCCGGGCTAAAGAGAAGGAACAAAGTCAGGGGATTGTATTGTTTGTGAAAAAAACTGATGCCCGAAGATACGAAATAATTTCGAAACTTCGTGAGGATGGACATGGCCTGTTTCATGAAGTTGTTGTATGTGATGGAATTAGCAATTGTGACACATTCATGAGGGAGGTTATCTCACCTTCTAGAAAGTAAGAATTGATTAATCTGTTTACATGTTTTACGCTCATACCAGTGTAGATCATTGATAAAATAGCAGTACATGCCCTGTATTGTTGCAGGCTGATGGAACATTAGGTTTCCTGCCAAACTGGGGCATCTTGTGGGGGTGTCTTTTGGACACCGAATAGCACAGTCCACCATTTCAGAAGTTGTTATGGGTTTATACACTGCAATTTGCAACACTTTAATGGACCAATACTTAAAGGTGCAGTTGTGATATTTTTCCAAGTTTGGAAAATGGAATGCAGTGTGCAATGTGCCAATCGGAGTTTTGCAGTCCTCTTTTGTCGCACTAGGCGAAACTGCACACTTTCTCACCATCACAGCCAGTTTTTCTTTTCTGGCATGCTGAAATAAAGCAAGAGACGCAATCTGATCAAACTTGAACTTTGGTGAGCTAAGACATTACGATACAAATCGAAAGTCCCCGTGTAACGTTAAATGCTTGTTATTCAAAAAGAAACGATTGCCAACTTACCATATTATGATACAGAGTGTCATACGTACACCTTTCCTCGCTGTAGGCCTGAATGAAGACGCTTAACGCCTCTTTGCTCCTTTTCCTTCCTATTATACAAAGGAATCAGAAGAAAGAATGTTTTCACAATCACCTAAGTCTACTGGCAAAAATTGTTTCTTCTGCATTTATGAAAACCTACTTAATAAAAAAAACACGAAAATTTGAAATTAGCTACTAGCCACCGAACAATAAGCAAATAGTGAGCAGAAAACACTGCAGTACCTCGTTTTGCGCATCCGCGAATTATCGCTACGTAGTGCGCATGCGCGGACTGACTGTAGTTTAGAACTGCTCTCTATTCGGGCGCGCGGATAACATGTCCGCCCGTTGTACCGCTAGCTGGCTGTCGTGGTAGACCAGTACCGTTAGCGGCTGATCGTCATGTAATACCCGCTTCAGGGGAACCACCTCGGGACAGCTGGGCATCATTTGAAATTTTTGTGGTAAGGTCTTATGGAACCAAACTACTAAGGTCATCGGTCCCTAAGCTTACACACTACTTAGTCTGACTTAAACTGACTTACGCTAAGGACGACACACACACCCATGCCCGAGGGAGGACTCGAACCTCTGACGGGGGGAGCCGCGCAGACCGTTAGAAGACGCCTCAGACCGCACAGCTACCCCGGGCGGCTTTCTGGAATTCCTTGCCATTCTACGGGCTGTTAGTTTTCATGCCACCTTATTATCCAGAAGTTGAATGAAAAATTTGAGGATTGATATACGTAAGAACTATAAACGCACTTGACACCTTGAATATGCGCCACACAGCCGCATACAGTTGTCTAAATAGTGTTATGAGAACTCCTTTGCAATTTCTGTCACGGAGAGAACTCTGGGACTATTGAAGTTTGGCGTCTTGATGACGGGATACCAGGACGCAGGAACACGAGGGGGCCTGCATGGCGATACCTGCTGCCGGCGCATCGCCCCGCGAGATTGATGCTGCCGCTGCTGCTGTCTCGGTGGCGGCTCACGGGCCCCTCTTTCGTAGCGCTGTTGGGGCTGAGCAGCGCTGAAAGCGAGCCCGGCCAGCCACTTTGTTGCTGTCAGTCCGACAATGCGACCCACCAGCGACGCCGGCAAGTTGCCGCTCTGAGCTCAGCCTAGCCGTCTTCAAACCGCAAAGTCAGCCAGCCCCGCCGCCGCCCTGCAGCCATCGCCTTCCGAGAAGAGCTCCTTTCGCTGCCGTCCTGGTGTCCTGCCTCCTGTTTACAACAACGCGTCGCCGAGCTCAATGTACCCCCATCCGACGAACGAATCACCATAAACACTTTCGCATGCACTCTTTTGATGAAACAAACATAGTTAATTTATCACTAGGGAGCAAAACTTGTGCTCCCTTTATACAAATAAATAATTATAAGGAAAAAGCTCGATTGTACACTCCTGGAAATTGAAATAAGAACACCGTGAATTCATTGTCCCAGGAAGGAGAAACTTTATTGACACATTCCTGGGGTCAGATACATCACATGATCACACTGACAGAACCACAGGTACATAGACACAGGCAACAGAGCATGCACAATGTCGGCACTAGTACAGTGTATATCCACCTTTCGCAGCAATGCAGGCTGCTATTCTCCCATAGAGACGATCGTAGAGATGCTGGATGTAGTCCTGTGGAACGGCTTGCCATGCCATTTCCACCTGGCGCCTCAGTTGGACCAGCGTTCGTGCTGGACGTGCAGACCGCGTGAGACGACGCTTCATCCACTCCCAAACATGCTAAATGGGGACAGATCCGGAGATCTTGCTGGCCAGGGTAGTTGACTTACACCTTCTAGAGCACGTTGGGTTGCACGCGATACATGCAGACGTGCATTGTCCTGTTGGAACAGCAAGTTCCCTTGCCGGTCTAGGATTAGTAGAACGATGATTTCGATGACGGTTTGGATGTACCGTGCACTATTCAGTGTCCCCTCGACGATCACCTGAGGTGTACGGCCAGTGTAGGAGATCACTCCCCACACCATGATGCCAGGTGTTGGCCCTGTGTGCCTCGGTCGTATGTAGTCCTGATTGTGGCGCTCACCTGCACGGCGCCAAACACGCATACGACCATCATTGGCACCAAGGCAGAAGCGACTCTCATCGCTGAAGACGACACGTCTCCATTCGTCCCTCCATTCACGCCTGTCGCGACACCACTGGAGGCGGGCTGCACGATGTTGGGGCGTGAGCGGAAGACGGCCTAACGGTGTGCGGGACGGTAGCCCAGCTTCATGGAGACGGTTGCGAATGGTCCTCGCCGATACCCCAGGAGCAACAGTGTCCTTAATTTGCTGGGAAGTGGCGGTGCGGTCCCCTACGGCACTGCTTAGGATCCTACGGTCTTGGCGTGCATCCGTGCGTCGCTGCGGTCCGGTCCCAGGTCGACGGGCACGTGCACCTTCCGCCGACCACTGGCGACAACATCGATGTACTGTGGAGACCTCACGCCCCACGTGTTGAGCAATTCGGCGGTACGTCCACCCGGCCTCCCGCATGCCCACTATACGCCCTCGCTCATAGTCCGTCAGATGCACATACGGTTCACGTCCACGCTGTCGCGGCATGCTACCAGTGTTAAAGACTGCGATGGAGCTCCGTATGCCACGGCAAACTGGCTGACACTGACGGCGGCGGTGCACAAATGCTGCGCATTAGCGCCATTCGACGGCCAACACCGCGGTTCCTGGTGTGTCCGCTGTGCCGTGCGTGTGATCATTGCTTGTACAGTCCTCTCGCAGTGTCCGGAGCAAGTATGGTGGGTCTGACACACCGGTGCCAATGTGTTCTTTTTTCCATTTCCGGGAGTGTATTCAAAAGTAACTTAAGCTTTTGTCCAGTTCCGAGGGCGGCAGTCCTATAAAGTTTAATGGGAATTTGAATGGCCTGTATCGAGAGGGATCTCTGTATTTTCACAATGAGATTTTTCACTCTGCAGCGGAGTGTGCGCTGATATGAAACTTCCTATCAGATTAAAACTGAGTGCCGCACCGAGACTCGAACTCGGGACCTTTGCCTTTCGCTGGCACGCGCTCTCTACCAACTGAGCTACCCAAGCACGACCCACGACCCGTCCTCAAGGTTTTACTTCTGCCAATACCTCCCTTCCTATAGTCTGGGTGACGAGTCTTTGGTATTGACAGCTCGGTAGCGTCTTTCCGTTGCCTAGCGACCGCAGGCAGGCAGCCAATGACGGCCACGTTGCCGCTCTGAAACCCGCTCGCGCGCGCTTATGAAACTTCCCAGTGTCTCGCGTGCAGGCGGTGCGGTCGTTCGTTGCTTGTCTGAAGTTGAATTCGCAGTTTATTTCGTTTTTGTTGTTTTTGGTGTTTCTTTGTTTATGTTTCGTTGTAAACAATGTCTAGTGCGACGGGTAGTACCACCCCAACACAAGAAGTGAAACGGAGGAAGAAAAGTGTGCAACACACCCAGGCCCGGGAATTCCTGTGCTCTGTGAGGGACTACTTTGAGAAAGAAAAGGACAAAGGTGGACCCTTAATTCCTGTTGTTCAGGTTGTGAAGAGAACTGCAGAAGCACTGAAAATAAGTAAGAACACTGTTGTAAAGATAGGGAAAGAACAGTATAGTGTAGATTGTGACGAGAGTGGCACAACAAAGCTGCACACACCAGGAAAGAAGCGACCGAGAAATAAGGAGGTGACAGCTTTGGACGATTTTCAGAAAGACGCTATTCGTCGTCATATATACAGCTATTATAAGTGAAGGGAACATCTCTATCTAAATTACTGGTGTCGCTTCAGAAAGACGATCTTTTTAAAGGGAGCAAATTTTCTTTGCGTACAGTGTTGAAAGACATAGGCTTCAGCTATTCACTGTTTAACGGACGCAAAATATTAATGGAAATGGTAGATGTAGTTGCATGGCGGTGCAGATTTCTGCGCAGGATCATGGGTGTGGAATTCGAAAGTATAGTGTGGTTAGATGAAACGTGGGTCAATGCCAGCCATTCTTTACGAAGAGGCTGGAATGATGGAACGCTCGAGGGGACAATGGCAGTGCCTGTTGGCAAAGGAGGGCGTATTATTGTCTTACATGCAGGAACACCGAAAGGTTTTGTGCCAAACTGCTTGAAAATGTTTCGGTCAAAAAAGACGGGAGATTACCATGAAGAAATGAACAGTGTAATATTTCAAGAATGGTTCGAGACATCGCTTATGACGAATATGACAAGTCCATCAGTGATTGTTATGGACAATGCGCCTTATCATTCCGTTGTTCACGATAAGGCACCAATCTTGGCAAAAAAAAAGACGATATCATTCAGTGGTTGAAACGGCGAAAAGCAGATTTCAGAGAACATTTAAGGAAGGCGGAACTGCTCGAAATTGTGGCACAAAAGAAACCCCAATTTCCAACATATGTAATTGACGAGATTGCTGAAAGGCACGGGCATGAAATCGTTCGGATTCCTCCATACGACTGTCACTTCAATGCAATTGTGGGCGCAGATAAAAAATTACATTGCTGCAAACAATAAAAAATTCACGATCTCTGAAGTGGAAACTCTCCTTCCAGCAGCTATCAATAAAGTGACAAGCGAGACGTGGACTAAAATTGTAAACAGCACTGCAAGTGCCATCAGACAGGCGGCCAAAACCGAAGGGGTTGTGGAAGAATGCATCGAAAATTTGATTATACATCTGGGAGGGAGCAGCGATAGTTCGAGTAGTGCTCAGGAAGACAATGTCAAATCAGATTCTGACAGTGATGTGAGTGGTGTTTTAACATTACAGTAACTACAACGTATTCAGGAATGTAAGGAGGGAGTTTGCTATCGATCTACAACCAGATCATCATATTGTGAGTACTTTCTTCAGATTATAACTCTTAATAAATTGACCAATTATTCTGTAGCTTGTAGTAGAACAAATTAATAATGCTAATACTTAACAATGGAAACCAAAACTGCTAATATTCAACAACTTGCGAAAATAGTTTTCATTTCAGTTGTGAAGTTTAACAAATAATTTTATTATGTTTCAGCATCTTAGATACTTGTACTAAATAGCTCTTATCAGTTTTCTAGTTAATATATTTTAAGCATCAACTTTAAATAAGGTCCCGAGTTCGAGTATCGGTCCGGCACACAGTTTTAATCTGGCAGGAAGTTTCACTGATCTCTGTACTTCAGAATTCATTGTAACAAAGGACATGGAACTTTTGGAAATAACGCAAGTTATTTTCTGGTTCTACTGAATGAAATCATTTTCTTTCAGCCAGTAGGTTCGGTAATACAGTTTTTGAACTATATGCTTGAAAGTAAGTAATGGAACACACTTTTTCCTGAAAAGTTGGTTTTATTCAGCATTTGAATACGCCATATTATTTCCCACTCTTTTCGCTGCAAAACCCGATATTTTTCAAACATTACTGGAGAAATCAGCGATCACATTGTAATCATTGTAATTAATTTTAACCGTCTAGATCGCAAGTGCTTTTGCGGAAAGCTCACTAGTTTCGATCATCACCTCATAAGAGTGATAATCGAAACAGGTCACATTGCGATCTAGAAAGTAATAATTAATTTCAAACACATGTGTGCGCCCGGGCGGCACGCGTGGAAACGGAAAGGTTTACGTGACCTTGTTGCGATGATGGCAGACACTTCTCCCAACGACTCACCGTGCGTTTTTTCACTGCCAGGTCCCCGTATAAATTCTGCAAGCGTCTGTGAGTATCTGTACTACTCTGGTCTTCCACCGAAAGGAACTCGTTAATAGCCCTGTGCTTGGAACGCACCTCTGTTACAGACATCATTTTGAAGGCTACATACATCGCGGCCACCTAAAGGAACTTCATGTCACTTTACGAGCTGAAGCGTAAATATTCCGTGATGTCCCATAACAAATTCCGTATTTTTTCAATCGAAATTGACCGGGGATAAAGTGTGTTGCATTACATGTTGAACGCCGCACGTACTTAACATTAAGTTTACATTTCATTTCAGTAGACTCAGTAAAAATATAATGCAACTGTCTGTAAATTTGAGTATTCAGCTCCAAGTGGTTCATGAGATTTAAGGGAATAATGCAAATAAAAATGTAAGTTTTCAGGAAGAGCTTCTAAAGTTAGAAATGACAAAAACTTACTTAATATATGTTTTACTTTTTACTCATTCAGATGCACCCTGCACTATACCTTGATCATCCTGTTGGTCGTTTTCCATGTATCTCATTCTGTTGTTCCTCCTGGACTCCTTAGTGGCCTTTTCTGCAATATATTTTGCTTTATCGATGTGAACCTGGTCCATCCGTTGATGTTCTCTGGTGCAGTTTACCCCTGGAACAATTCCAAAATTCTCTGACACTTTCACACTACTACTGCTGCCACAATTAAAAGTAATAACTGAATCACAGACCCACATTTCACTGTGTTTTTACCAACAAAAACCATTTTCTTATGCTAATCCACATGAGATTGCACGAAGATTCATTTGGATTATGAGTCTGTCCTGTAGATATTTCAACAATTCAGGTCTACCAGGCTTTATGTCATCAATGACTGCTGTTGGCTTGCAATGTTTTGGCTATATGAAGTGTTTGAGTATTAGGCGTTGCGTTGTTTGCACTATGAATCTGGTGAGGACATCTGTCACCTGCTGGCAATTTATGGAACAAGGTATCTCAAAGTAGCCCATAATGCCTACCGCATTCTGAACGACACACTGAGATTCGTCGAAGAATCTTAAGGACATGTACCTCATCCACGAGAGAAGTAACTTACAAGGCGCTTCTTCTACCGATTCTTAAGTTTTGCTCTTCAATATGAAATCCATATTAGGTAGGACTGACGGAAGAGGTACAGATGATGCAATGAAAAGTGGGGGTATCTGTCTCAGGATCGTTAAGCGGTACGACAGAGTTATAGAGATGCTCAACACACTCCTATAGCAAACGTTGCGAGAGAGGCATTGTACATCAAACAGAGGTTGACTGTTGAAGTTTCGAGAGAAGACTTCCTGGGAAGAGTTGGACAATACGGTTATGAAGGAAATTGTATTTTCTGTATGAAAAGTAGTTAAGATCATGTATTTGGCAGGTGTAGTGTCGAGCTCTTGTACAAATGTGTTTCCAGTTTCTTCGTTTCTGTGTCAGTATATATAGTGTGGTAAAAGTCACATTAAGTAAAGAATCCTCATCCACATAATCAAAACCTTTCTCGATATGTCAACCCGTTAACCGATATTCTTGCTGATATTTTCTTTAATTCTCTAGAAGAGAAGTTTTTCAACTATTTCTCTCCTATTTCAGTTCTGCTGCCGACATTATAGTAATCACCAAAGTACCTGCTGATGCCATTGACCGTATTATGAATCTCTTTAATGAAATTCATGAGAAAATATCTTTCGCCATCGAACTCGAAAACGAGGCCCACCAATTAAACTTTGACTTGACCCTTACAGTAGAAGAAAACAAAATCTCTTTCAGTGTTTTCCTAAAGAAACATATATTGATCAGATCGACCTGCGTCTTCCATGCACCCACAACCTGATGAAAACGCTTTCTGTCACTCTGATACTCATAGAGCTACTTCTATTCCACTCTAAAAAGAAAAATGCAATGAAGTAATCAATTTAATCAAAACAATAGCAGTTAATAACGAATATGAACCTGGCATAGTGGATGCCATCCTTAAAAAGAAATCTGTTGAATAAGTTACTGCGCTCGGCACCTCTATCATTGAATCTAACAGAAAAAGTATTTTTCTGTTCCCTTTCGGGGCCCATCTCCTATCAGATTCAACGCCTTCTTCGAAATAAATACAATTGTAACATTGTTTTTTCTACCAATAATAATTTGAAAGAAAAGCTTTATAGATAATTTAAAATCGACACGTTCTCCTTTGGGAACTCTGGCCTCTACAATATTTTCTGCGACACCTGCTCTTCTGACTATACAGGGTGGTCCATTGATGGTGACCAGGCCAAGTATCTCACGAAATAAGCATAAAACGAAAAAACTACAAAGAACGAAACTCGTCTAGCTTGAAGGGGGAAACCAGATGGCGCTATGGTTGGCCCGCTTGATGGCACTGCCGTAGGTCAAACGGATATCAACTGCGTTTTTTAAAATAGGAACCCCCATTTTTTATTACATATTCGTGTAGTACGTAAAGAAATATGAATGTTTTAGTTGCACCACTTTTGATAGATGGCGCTGTAATAGGCACAAACGTATAAGTACGTGGTATCAAATAACATTCTGCCAGTGCGGACGGTATTTGCTTCGTGATACATTACCCGTGTTAAAGCGGACCGCTTACCAATTGCAGAAACGGTCGTTATCGTGTTGATGTATGGCTATTGTGATCGAAATGCCCAACGGGCGTATGCTATGTGTGCTGCACGGAGTCCTGAACGACACCATCCAAGTGTGCGGACCGTTCGCCGGATAGTTACCTTATTTAAGGAAACAGGAAGTGTTTAGCCACATGTGAAACGTCAACCACGAGCTGCAACAAATGATGATGCCCAAGTAGGTGTTGTAGCTGCTGTCGCGGCTAATGCGCACATCAGCAGCAGACAAATTGCGCGAGAATCGGGAATCCTTAAAAACGATGGTGTTGAGAATGCTACGTGAACAGCGATGGCACCGGTACTATATTTCTATGCACCAGGAATTGCATGGTGACGACTTTGAACGTCGTGTACAGTTCTGCCACTGGACACAAGAGAAATTACGCGACGATGACAGAATTTTTGCAGGTGTTTTATTTAGCGACGAAGCGTCATTCACCAACAGTAGTAACGTAAATCGGCATAATATGCACTATTGGGCAACTGAAAATCCACCATGGCTGCGACTAGTGGAACATCAGCGACCTTGACGCGTTCATGTATGGCGCGGCATTATGGGAGGAAGGATAATTGGCCCCCATTTTATCAATGGCAATCTAAATGGTGCAGTGTATGATGGTTTCCTACGTACTGACGTCCCTGGATTTCTTTCTGTGGGGAAAGTTGAAGGATATTTGCTATCGTGATCCACTGACAACGCCTGACAACATGCATCAGCGCATTGTCAATACATGTGCGAACATTACGGAAGCCGAAGTACTCGCTGTTGAGTAGAATGTCTTGCCAAATGCACTGAGGCTGACGGACGTCATTTAGAACATTTATTGCATTGATGTGGTATTTACAGGGAATCATGCTGTAACAGCATGCGTTATCAGAAATGATAAGTTCACAAAGGTACATGTATCACATTGGAACAACCGTAATAAAATGTTCAAACGTACCTACGTTCTGTACTTTAATTTAAAAAAACCTACTTCTCACCAACTGTTCATCTAAAACTGTGAGCCATATGTTTGTATCTATTACAGCGCCATCTAGCACAAAGCGAAAAAAGTGGTCCAACTGAAACATTCATATTTCTTTACGTACTACACGAATATATAATTAAAACGCAGTCGATATTCGTTTTACCTATGGGAGCGCCATCTAGCGGGTCAACCATAGCGCCATCTGGTATCCCCCTTCAAGTTAGACAAGTTTCGTTCTATGTAGTTCTTTCGTTTGACGCTTATTTCGTGAGATATTTGGCCCGGTCTCGATCAATGGACCGCCCTGTATATGACAAACTGGACGTGCCTTTACAACAGGATATAAAGAACACCTTTTAAGGAAAAATGGCACTACCAACCAAATTTCGTCTTCTGCCGATCACCTCTTGATTAATGGTCACGCCTCGAAAGCTGTTCACGATATCAACAGTTTGCACATCGAGAAGAAAGGGCGTAGATCAGACATTCTTTAAGAATAAGAAATTTTTAAACATCTTTCTCGAAATGATAGCCTTATTCTCAATGAACAGCTACAATTATGTAATAAAAACTTCTTCAAAGTTATCAAGCCGTTATTTAATATTTCATTTCGGGTTTCCTCGTGCGGTTGCAGAAATGTTTTTTCTAAGTCGACTCATAATTTTCGTTTATCTAATGGTTTATATTGGCTACATTACATATTACATTGTTTTACTACAGGTTCTGTTATTCAGCCCTTTTTGAATTTTATATAATGGTGTTTCAGTCCTTTAAACTACAATTTTAAGCTCTGATGTAGACAAAATATTATCTTGTCTGTAGCTGTCAAACAAAATATTGCCTTTTACGTCATGTACTGAATAATCTTCATCATAGTATTCGTCCGACTTTATTTGAATGTTAAGTAGCCACTTTGTACTTTCGCCTACTAAATGGCACTCGTGGTGCATTGTTTGCCTTTCCGCAGTTGTTAAAGCGAGTAACTAAGTCTGACCCTACCTGTAGCTCGACATAAGCGAGCAGCTCGTAGTGGCTTGCTTTCCACATATTCTACTTTAAAAAAGTTTTGGTACAACGCTGTATCGCTTGATATTTACACTCCTGGAAATGGAAAATAGAACACATTGGCACCGGTGTGTCAGACCCACCATACGTGCTCCGGACACTGCGAGGGGGCTGTACAAGCAATGATCACACGCACGGCACAGCGGACACACCAGGGACCGCGGTGTTGGCCGTCGAGTGGCGCTAGCTGCGCAGCATTTGTGCACCGCCGCCGTCAGTGTCAGCCAGTTTGCCGTGGCATACGGAGCTCCACCGCAGTCTTTAACACTGGTAGAATGCCGCGACAGCCAAGACCGTAGGATCCTACGCAGTGCCGTAGGGGACCGCACCGCCACTTCCCAGCAAATTAAGGACACTGTTGCTCCTGGGGTATCGGCGAGGACCATTCGCAACCGTCTCCATGAAGCTGGGCTACGGTCCCGCACACCGTTAGGCCGTCTTCCGCTCACGCCCCAATATCGTGCAGCCCGCCTCCAGTGGTGTCGCGACAGGCGTGAATGGAGGGACGAATGGAGACTTGTCGTCTTCAGCGATGAGAGTCGCTTCTGCCTTGGTGCCAATGATGGTCGTATGCGTGTTTGGCGCCGTGCAGGTGAGCGCCACAATCAGGACTGCATACGACCGAGGCACACAGGGCCAACACCCGGCATCATGGTGTGGGGAGCGATCTGCTACACTGGCCGTACACCTCTGGTGATCGTCGAGGGGACACTGAATAGTGCACAGTACATCCAAATCGTCATCGAACCCAACGTTCTACCATTCCTAGACCGGCAAGGGAACTTGCTGTTCCAACAGGACAATGCACGTCCGCATGTATCCCGTGCCACCCAACGTGCTCTAGAAGGTGTAAGTCAACTACCCTGGCCAGCAAGATCTCCGGATCTGTCCCCATTGAGCATGTTTGGGAGTGGATGAAGCGTCGTCTCACGCGGTCTGCACGTCCAGCACGAACGCTGGTCCAACTGAGGCGCCAGGTGGAAATGGCATGGCAAGCCGTTCCACAGGACTACATCCAGCATCTCTACGATCGTCTCCATGGGAGAATAGCAGCCTGCATTGCTGCGAAAGGTGGATATACACTGTACTAGTGCCGACATTGTGCATGCTCTGTTGCCTGTGTCTATGTACCTGTGGTTCTGTCAGTGTGATCATGTGATGTATCTGACCCCAGGAATGTGTCAATAAAGTTTCCCCTTCCTGGGACAATGAATTCACGGTGTTCTATTTCAGTTTCCAGGAGTGTATGTTCTACGTGACATGTAAGTACTGTTAATCAGTTTTCAGTCTTAAAACTGTACTTCTAAGCTTTTACGTAAACAAAAAATGTGTGTCCTGCTGCTGATAAATAAAACATTGCCTGTTAGTTAATGTACTAAATAATGTTCTTCTTAACATTCATCTGTCTGTATTTTAAATGTTAAGTAGCCTACTTATGTTTGCAGCTGCTAGAAGGCACTCTTGATATTACGTTCACGTGGCGGCAGTTCCTTACGTGGGCCCCTCAGTCTGTTGCTACCTGTGGCTTGACATGTATGAGTAGCCCATAGTGGCTCGCCTTCCATATATACTTTCTTAAAAATTTTGTGACTAAAGCTTTATCGCTTCTTATTTATTTCATACGTGACATGTAAATACCGTTTCTTTCTTGTAGTGTCAGTCAGTACTAACATGTTTATATAAAAAGCTATCCCTTAATGTTGTATTTATGTTATAGGCCAATATGAATGTAATTCCTGATTAAGGCACTCATAGAAGTGTCGAAACCAGGCCATAAGAGTTAATTTTTGCGACCGAGGGCTGTAATTGCTTTACTTTGACGACTAGTGCTCTTCCTAGTTGGTCGTTGGATACCGAATTTGGTACGAAATGCCTGTTGCACTGCAACTAACGTCTCACATTTCGTGAAGTCCCTGTGCTCCACAGTCGTCATTTTGCTCAAAACTGACAGTGAAACGGAATGAGGGCCCTATTGACAAACGATCTCTACCGGCATCTTCTGATCAATCACCACCCGCCTGCCGTCGCCTGCCAAAATCTTTGAAACCTCCTCTTTTCATTGGCACACAGCTTGTTCATTTTGGATTTGTACTTGAATACATAAGAGCTTTCAAAAATGGGTCCATCGTTTAGAATAACCCTCTATATATTACCTAACGACCATAAACGTGGGAACTTGGAATTGTCCTTTTTGTTTAGAATAACGTTCGAAGGAGACTGCTACTAGCAATTTCGGGCAGAATAAGTTTACTTCGAGCCACATTTGAATTAAAACCAACGGAGTGGAAGCAGAACGAATGGATAATCTAGAAAAGTGATTTGAGAACACTGAAGAAATGCTGGAGACTCCTCATGGCCTCATTGTAAGTTATATAAATGCAATTACCGTATCAGGTTCTGGAATACAAACAATCAAAATATGGAAGAGACGGAATAAGAAGCGAAGACCAAGAGACGAATAGAACAGAGAAGATTTAGGAAGACAATTTAAATAGAAAATCAGCCATAACGAATAAATCAAGACTTCTCAGAAGCTAGAATTCTGTAGAATTTTCCAAGAAGGTTTGAGTGTGTGGAACAATTGTAATGACTATTTATGATCAACATCTTTTTTGGATGATCAGTCTTTTGACTGGTTTGATGCGGCCTGCCATGAATTCCTGTCCTGTGCCAACCTCTTCATCTCAGAGTAGCACTCACAACCTACGTCCTCAGTTACTTGTGGATGTATTCGAGTCTCTCTTCCTCTACAGATTTTTCCCTCTACAACTCCCACTAGTACCATGGAAGTCATTCTCTCATGTCTTGACAGATGTCCAATCACCCCGTCTTTTCTCCTTATCAGTGTTTACCACATGTTCATTTCCTCTACGATTCTGCGCAGAACCTCCTCGTTCCTTCCCTTGCCGGTCCACCGAATTTTCAACATTCGTCTGTAGCACCACATCTCATATGCTTAGATTCCCTTCTCCTGAGGCTTTCCCACAGTCCATGCTTCACTACCAAACAGTGCTGTACTCCAGACGTACATTCTCAGAATTTTTTTCCCCAAAAGAAGGTCTCTGTTTAATACTAGTAGACCTTTCTTCGCTAGGAATGCTTCGTGACCGTCAATCCTGATGTTCAGTTTCTCGCTGTTCTCATTTCTCCTGCTTCTCATTACTTCCGTCTTTCTTCGATTTACTCTCAGGCCATATTCTGGACTCACTAGACTGTTCATTCCATTCAGCAGAATACGTAATTCTTCTTTACTTTCATCAGGCTAGCAATGTCATCAGCGAATCGTATCGTCTAAATCCTTTCATCCTGAATTTTAATTCGACTCCTGAACCTTTTATTTCCGTCATTACTTCTTCGATGCACAGATTGAGCAGTAGGGGATAAAGACTACATCCCTGTCTTACACCCTTTTCAATCCGAACACTTAGTTCTCGGACGTCCACTATTATTATTCCCTCTTGGCTCTTGTACATATTGTATATTACCGTCTCTCCCTATAACTTGTCTCAATTTTTCTCAGAATTTCGAACATCTTGCACCATTTTACATTCAGTACGCGTTTTCCAGGTCGACAAATCCTATGAACGTGTATTGGGTTTTGTTTAGTCTTGCTTCTATTATCAACCGTAACATCAGAATATGCCCCTCTGATATCTTTATCTTCTCTAAAGCCCATCTGATTGTCATCTGACACATCCTCAAATTTGTTTTCCATTATCCTGTGTACTAATCTTGTCAGCAACTCGGATGCATGAGGTGTTAATCTGATTGTGCCATAATTCTCCCGTTTGTCAGCTCGTGAAATCTTCGGAAATGTGTGGATGACATTTTTCCGAAAGTCAGATGGTATGTCACCAGACTCATATATTCTACACACCAACATGAACAGTCGTTTTTCTTTCACTTCCCCCAAGGATTTTAGAAATTCCGATGGAATGTTATCTATTCCTTCTACCTTACTTGATCTTATGTCTTCCACCAAAGCTGTATTAAATTCTGATTCTAATACCGCATCGCTCATCTCTTCTAAATCGACTCCTGTTTCTTCTTCTATTGCATCAGACAAATCTTCCCCCTTATAGAGCCCTTCGGCGTACTCTTTCCACCTATCCGCTCTCTCTTGTGAATTTAACAATGGAGTTCCCGTTGCACTCTTAATGTTACTACTCTTGCCTTTAGTGACATCAAAGGTTGTTTTGACTTTCCTGTATGCTGAGTCAATCCTTCCGACAATCATTATTTATTTTTCGGTTTCCTCACATTTTTCATGCAGACATTGCGTCTTAGCTGCCCTGCACTTCCTAAGTATTTCATTCCTCAGCGACTTGTATTTCTGTATTCCTGAGTTTCGCAAAACATTTTTGTGCTTCCTCATTTCCTCGATCAACCTAAGAATAGCTCCTGTTCCCATGGTTTCTTGGCAGTTACCTTCTTTGTACCTAAGTTTTTCTTTCCATCTTCTGTGATGGCCCTTTTTAGAGATGTCCTTTCGTATTAAACAATACTCCCTATTCAGCTATTGCTTATTGCTGTATCTATAGCCTTAGAGAACTTCAAGCGCATCTCGTCGTTCCTTAGTACTTCCGTATCCCACTTCATTGCGTGTTGATTCTTTCTGACTAATCTCTTAAACTTCAGTCTCCTCTTCATCACTACTAAATTGTTATATGTGTCTATATCTGCTCCTGAGCATGCCTTACAATACAGTATAGGATTTCGGTTCAAATGGCTCTGAGCACTATGGGACTTAACATCTGACGTCAGCAGTCCCCTAAAACTTAGAACTACTTAAACCTAACTAACCTAAGGACATCACACACATCCAAGCCCGAGGCAGGATTCGAACCTGTGGTCGTAGCGGTCGCGCGGCACCAGACTAAAGCGAATGGAACCACTTGGCCACAACGGCCGACTCTGATTTCGGAATCTCTGTCTGACCGTGATGTACTCCATGATGTAATCTAACTGAAATCTTCCCGCATCACCCCGCCTTTTCCAAGTATACCTCCTCCTCTAGTTATTCTTGAACACAGCATTGGCTATCAGTAACTGAAATTTAGTGCAGAGTTCAATTAGACTTTCTCCTCTCTCATTCCTTGTCCCGAGCCCGTACTCTCCTGTAACATCTCCTTCTACTCCTTCCCCTGCAACTGCGTTCCAGTCCCCCATGACTATTATATTTTCATCACCCTTTACGTACCGTATAACCCCTTCAGTATTCTCATATACGTTTTCTCTCTATCTCTCTACCCACTGCTTGCGACGTTGTCATGTTTGTAATGGCCTGGTGCTTTCTGAAGAAAGATTCCAGTGTCATCCTGGATACATTTGCGCTGGTGGCTCAACATTCCTATGCGAGAGCGAATATAAGTCACTCCAGCAGGAGGGTTGGTCATAATCTCACGTCTGCGCGATCGTTTTGCATCTAAGTTGTTAAGCCTTACTTGGTCGTGCATCTTGCTTCCATCTGCAGTCAGTTTCCTCGATTAGATGCGATCGTCAACGAGTTGCTGCCACCTATCACTGTCAATATTAGGCGTAGTGAAGATCTTGCACGAGGTCTCTTCGGTCCTGCTATGTCACTAATGTGCGCCGGGGCAGGCGGGAGTGGTCCATATGATGCAGATGTCCTAACCACCGCAGGTGACGTTGCTTGTGGGTGGCAGTGATACTCTGTTGTTTTGTTATTTTCAGTACCATATCATTTGTCACATGATCCTCCGTAATATTTCCAAGATGATCCTTAGGTACAGCGGATGAAAGGCATTCCTGTTTGTTATACGACTTCCAAGTCTCAGCTCCATACAAGAGAGTACTTAGCACATATGATGATGCACAAGTCTTTTTGTCGATAGTGTAAGATGTCTGGTGTCCCATGCTCGTGTGCGGAACTTTCTGAAAGTGCTTGCAGTCTTTTTTATTGGTGCATTTATCTCGTCGTCCAAGGAGTGTGATGGCTCTGGGCACTATGGGACTTAACTGCTGAGGTCATCAGTCCCCTAGAACTTAGAACTGCTTAAACCTATCTAACTTAAGGACATCACACACATCCAACCCCAGGCAGGATTCGAACATGCGACCGCAGCGGTCACGCGGTTCTACACTGTAGCGCCTAGAACCGCTCGGCCTCAATTACTGTGAGTTGCACAAACTAACACATAACTTTATTTTTCTAAGAACCACTTATTTACACATTGCTTTAAAAGATCACAATTAAATAATGCAGTTGAAGGCCTAGTTAAAGAAAACTTGAGATGCTTTCTGGGCTGAAGGCCAAAAACATACCAAATCAAGAACGGCTGAAGGCCAGGATTAGGAATTAAATTCAGTTAAAGAAAGAAGGTAAAAATTTAAAAAAAACTTGCAACTGAAAACAACTAGCAGCTGAAGGCCAACACCTCACGTCTGAAGGGCAACTATAATTAAAACACATTAATAAACAATTTTTCTATCGAAGAAATTTCTTTTAAAACTTACAACAGAACGGCCGAAAGCCTAATTAAAGAAATATTATCTTATTGTACGGCTGAAAGCTGCAAACAAATTTCAAACAACGGCTGAGGGCTTAGACAACAAGTCAGATAAACAATTTTAAATAAACCTCTTCCTTCTTATAAAAATTTTAGTTTAAAGAATACACAAGGCTGAAGGCCTTATTGAAAGGGGTTCACGTAAATCCTCGTTTGAATGCCACACATAACACACCGAATAACTAACGGCTTAGGTCCTGGATTACAAACAATTTCAGATAGAACAAATTTTAAGGACATTTTTAAATAAAATATATCTTCACAATTTAAATTTAACGCTGCTGAAGGCCTTTATGTGTAATTTAAAAGGAACTGTAGTAATACACTGCTGATGGCATCGCACAATACTTCAAACTAAAATGAAAACCACAATCCAAAACAAATACAACAAGGGGTGCTCAGAAGTGTTCCAAGGGTCGGCCTGAGAAGGTAGCTCATACGTAAGGTGAGGGGAGACAGGCAGCCAAGAGTTGAAGTTAAATAATCGGAGGGCAACTAAGGATAGCCCAAGGACCGACCAACAATTTAACCAATTCCCTTCAGTACGACCAATGGCACAACGATGGAAAATATCAGCCGAGGACGAGGATATGAACAGCACTGCGTCTTCAGAAATTGGCGTCTAAAAACAGCCAAGGAAAAATAACCACTCTAAACAAATATGAACCAAACAACTTAAAAGGCTGTCGAACTACACTCCGTGCCGGACAGCATCAGCACGACGAGGAAAGGCACACTGACGGAAAACTACGGTAACGACCAGGGCAGGTAACTGGGGCGTTAACGGCCACACGGCAGAAAATACCGCTGGTGCATATCACTGGTAAGTAGCAGTCAATTTAATAACTTATCATAATATAGGAAGACGGCTGCAAGATTTCGCAGACTCCAACACATCAAAAGTTGCTGCTATCCCGAACGGCCCAGGGAGCAACAAGCCGCAAATGAACGAAGAGATGTTACAATAGTAGAGGTTTCATAACAGGTAAACTGATCACTCAACTTCAGCGTCCAGGTTTGCTGCTCCGTCCCAAACGACTGACTAGCCAGCACGCAGACAGCATTAAAACAAGTGCTCAGTCAAAACCACAGAAACTACACACGGTTCCGCGAAACACTTCCACAAACAACGCGAACAATACTAAAACCATACATTTTGGAACAACTAGGAGGAATCACAAGTCGACACACACACAGAACCCGAAAGCGGTCGGCGACCGAACGACCAACGACCAACCAAGGCCGTCTCCACTGAAATCACGTGTGCGGCAACGGTCGGGCGAGTCATGGCTGTCCGGACCTACCTGCTGCTTCGTCCCCAGTGACTTCCGACACACCACGACCCGGAATTACTATAGGTCGCTCCAAAGATAGTACGATAGTGCTCTTATCGATAAGCGCTGCTGCTGTCACTCATGGGCAGGCAAGCCAGCAACTTAGTGACGCCAGTAAATCGAATAAGTAACCAGACGGGACTGCCGTCAAGACAAAATGTCAAGCATTAACTGCACGAACACGAGCCGTCCACGTCTCAGAGAAATCTTGAAACAGGGTATCAGATCTTATCGACTACCTTCAACATTAAGTCGTCCTGTTTGATGACAGGCCGATCTGTGTGTCCTTGTGACATGACAACCGTCTATGGAGAGGAGCTTGCATCCAGTAGAGAATTTATGCACAAGCACTCACGGATAGTCTTGAGTATGCGCTACAAATGCAGCATCGTCAGCAAATAAACGGCTATTTAGAAGAAAGTCTTCTCGGAAGCGCTTGGATCTAAGTAGAGAAATGTTGTAGAGCTTCCCACCAGCTCCGGTATACAGATGAATGCCCAGCTTAGTCTCGCCAAAAGCGACTTTGAGAAGTGCTGGAAAAAAAGAAAACTGAACAGAATGGGAGCCAATACACAGCCTTGACGAACCCCTCTTTTCACAGCGAAAGGACCAGATGTGATTCCGTTGAAGACCACATCACCTTCCATATCTTGGTGAAAAGTCATGATCATCTTTAAGAGCTTTTGAGAACGTCCTGTCTTCAATAGTACTGCATACAAACCTATTCTGCTGACTGTGTCGGAAGCCTTGTTTAGGTCGATAAAGACATTGAACAGGGAGGCTTTCTGCTCGAGGCACTTTTCCTGAATTTTGTGGGGTGTGAAGATCATATCAACTGTATATCATTCGGGACGAGATCCACATTGTTCCTCAGGGTACATGCGCTCGGCAAGCTTCCGAAGTACGCCTAACACCAGACAGGCAAATGTTTTTCCTGGTATAATCACAAGTGAGATTCCACGGTGACAGCTGCAATCACTGCGGTCATCTTTATCTTTGTATAAAGTAACAATATTGGCATCGCGCATGTCTACCAGCACAGTACCCTCAGCCCAACATTTCAGTAAGAGGTTGAAAAGCAACAGTAAAACTGGCTTGAGTTTTACAATTTCTATAGAGATGTCTTTGCCACCGAATTTCCCACATTTAAGCTGTGCAATTGCTCTTCGAAGCTCCTCCATAGTAGGCGTGTCATCCAAGTCATAGTACGGTATCACACGAGGAATTTCATCCATTGCGTTTGGACTAATGTTGATGGGATGTGAGTAGAGGCTGAACTAATGTTCTACCCAACGATACAATTGACGATTTCGATCTCTGATGACTTTTCCATCGATTTACTTGAGTTGTACGCTCTTTGTAATGGGTCCAATGGCCAGTTTGATGCCCGGGTACACACCATCAATGTCGCCAGCATTGTGACACTCCTGTCTGCAAGTGCAAAGTTGCTCCCAATAGGAATTGATGCAGTTGCGGACAGTGAATTGAACAGCTGCCTTTGATTTGCTTAGCTCCCTGCGTGTAGAATTGCAGGGATTTTTATGCCAGCTGACAGTGGAGTGCCGGCCTCAAGGAGAGGTTTCCGAACATCTAAGCTCTCTATGAACCAATCCTGGGATTTTTCCTCCAGATTACGGAACAATTTTTCAGCCGTAACGGTAGGAACCGATTTTATTTTCTGACAGTCGTCAGAAATACGAACGTCGGGGTCCCAGGGATCCACCTCTTTTCGTATGTCGTCACTAAGTTCTTCTACTGCAACAGTGTGTCTTGTTTGGCAAAGATTAATTTAGCTTTTTCAAGGTGTTCTGGCAGAGTGAAACATTTTACTCACGAAACGCAGTTTTGTCGCTATTAGTGCATAATTCGTGTCACAGTCTCACGAAAGAAAGAACGTGTATGAAGAAAGCAACGCAGATTTTTCCTGTTAGTTAGAATAAGATCTAATAAGGTGCCAATGTTTTGAGCGGGGGTGTATCCAGGAAATCTTGTGGTTCAGTTTGCCTTTAAAGTATGTATTGGTGGCACGCAACTGATACTTTGCACAGAATTCAAGCAACCATAGTCCTTTTTTATTCATCTTACCCACTCCGTGTTTGGCAAGTGGCAAAATAACTACCAATACGAGAGTTGAATTCACCAGCGATGAATAGACGGTCCCCGGAGTGCATTCATTCTACCACATCGGTGAGTTGTCTATAAAACTGATCCTTGGCATCTGCAGCTGAGGTAAGTGTTGGTGCATATACAGATAGCAGCGTCAGTGGCCCATTATTTGTTGTGAAATGCACAGTCATAATGCGTTCTGAGATCCCAGTCGGATTTTAGGTACAACATAGCAAGTGACTGCGGACATCAAAACCGATTCCGTGCAGTCTGGGACTAGTAACAACGCGAGCCATAGCACGGCTCAGACACAGTTACGTGGCTCATAATTCATCTTTCCCTATAGCTGCACGTAATCTCCTGACAATTTTAATATCTTGCTCAATTTTAGTTTAATGCTTTCTGTGATACGACAAACCCTACAAACACGTGTTGACTTTTCGCAGGTTTTGCTTTAAATATCAAGTGCAGCGTCAGAACAGATTCTCTGGTGCCTTCGCGATCCCTAAAGGCAAACATATCGTCATGTAACGGATCGTCTGTAACAATCTTAAGTGTGTATGAAACAAAATATACCTGTTTATTTGTGTCCAGTCAGCTCTTATTTGAGCTATACAGTATTCTGCTATCTTTAATTTGGATAATGGTTGTTAAACGACGTCCACAGTGAGGACAAGACGAATTAAGCCAGCAGTAGAAAATGATACCACTGTACTAGGCAGCTTGCGCGACTGTGAGCTGAGATAGTGGACTAATCGTTTGAGACCATTTCAGCAGACGAAGTCTCAGTTTTCGCAAGAGCCACTTGAAGGAAGAGTGGAAGAACGGCTTTGGAGTTGCGATTTGAACGGAATGGACCACACTTTCCTCCATGAAGATGTTGGTATCTGTTTCACAGTATCTCGTATGTACGAGGGGTGTTCAGTAAGAAATAACTTTTTTTTCTTTTTGTAAAGGAGGGTCGCTTTACTCAGGATTCCAATATACTTACGATTCCCCACTGTTTCGGCTACAAAACCACAGTTTTCAATGTAACCGTTCAGTGTGACGGCCATACGCCACCTTACTGGGAGAGCGTGTATGTCCGCATGCTACCATTCTACTGGTCGATGTGGGAGCCAACGTGTTACAGCAGGAATAGCCTCGCCATCATCCAAGTACTGCTTTCTGCGAAGTTCATCATTCCTTGGGCCAGACAGATCCGGGATGTAGTAAGAACAGAGCAATGAAGTAGGAATGTAGGGATGATGGAAGAACAGTGATGAGTTAGGTAGGCTCCTCTCGACTGCGCAGTCTTGTGTGAGGCCTTCCGTTACGTTTTTGTGGCTGTGAACACCGTGATATCGTTTCTTCAGTTGCCTGAGGATGGCGCAATACACTTCACAGCTGATTATTGCTCCATGACGGAGGACATCAAACAGAATAACCCCTTCTGAGTCCCAGAAGACCGTCAGAATGAGTTTACCGAATGAGGGTGCGGCTTTTAACTTTTTGTTGAGAGAAGAAGTGCTGTAAGGCTATTCTATGGATTTCCATTTTAGTTACGTTTCGAAGTGATGAATCTGTATTTCCTCACCTGTGACTGTGATCGAGAAAGTACAGTCACGATCAGTCTCCAACGCGCAAGTGTCCCCGTAGAGATGGTCCTTCGTCGCCTTTTGTGGTCTTCTGTTAGATGGCAAGGAATACACAGCACTGCCAACAGAGAAGTCCAGCAGAGAAGTAAGATGTTTGACTCTCATACGTCAATCACCTCGAATTATCCGCATGTTCTGTCACCGTAGGAGTCATAGCTGTGTGCGTCTAGCAGGCACGCTGGACATGGGACAGGTTCTGGAGCACTTGTTGCGAAGATGACTGACGCTGCACCCAACTACTCACCGAGCTTTTGATCACCGTCAAGTCTCCGTAGGCATCCTATAAGCACCTATGAATACCTAAGACGCTCTAGTTTCCCGCGAAAAGAAAATGACAGCTCTCAGGTTGGAGCACATTAGCGCTACAGAGGCCATTTTGAAGGCTATGTACAGGGTACCCGAAAAGACTTTCCCTGATTACTTAAATTAGTAACTTAGGCTAGAACTAATATACAAATATGAAAGTTGTGTCGAATTGTTTACAACTATCAACGTTTTTTTCTGTTTTAGGTTCGCAGTACGTAAGTAGTGGATGAGGTGCAGTGCCCAAGAAGTCATGCTAACCAATCAGGAGAAGGTACAGCGTATCCTGTGGTACCATGAGAGACGATCACCAACCACAGTGCAGAGACACTTCAGGCAACATTTGGAAGGAATCCACCTGATGTCAAGAGCATTAAAGCCTGGTATTAGAAGTTCAGGAACACAGGATCGGTTGCAGACCTTCCGAGGTCTGGTCGACCAAGAACCTCAGCAGACAGGGTCAAGCTGTAAGGCAGTCTTTACTGCGAAGTCCGAAGAAATCGGTGCGCAGGGTCTCACGTGAATTACAGATGCCAAAAAGCTGTATCCATGACATTTTACACAAACGTTTATTGTTTCATGCATATAAAGTGCAAATCGTTCAGGCTTTGTTGCCCAATGACAGTACACGTCGATATGACTTTGCAGTCGAAATGCTATCACTTATTGAGGACGATGATGGTTATCTCAGACGAATTGCCTTTTCCGACGAAGCGACCTTTTTTGTCAGTGGAGTAGTGAATCGCCATAATGTGCGCATTTGGAGTTCACAACCCCCTGTCGGAGTCATGGAGTGCACCAGAGGCAGTCCAAAGATGAATGTTTGGTGCACGCTATTGCACGATCCAATTATCGGGCCATTCTTCTTCGCTGAGGCTACCATCACATGCAGTGTATCTGGACATTTGCAACTGTATACTATTCCTCAGCTGCTTCAGTATCACCCTGATGTCTTGTTTCAGCAAGAAGGTGCACCGCCTCATTTGGGTTTGGACGTCCGTGCCTATCTCGATATGACCTTTCCTGGGCGATGGGTTGGTCGTGATGTGCCAACGGTTTGGCCTCCACGCTCTCTTGACATAGCCCCATTAGACTTCTTTTTATGAGATTATGTCAAGGATGAGGTCTACCGAACACGTGAACCAGATCTTGAAACCTTGCGGCAACGGTAAACCACAGTCGTTGAATCGATCCCTCTAGTGATGTCGGCTAATGTGTGGACGGATTTTGAACATCGCCTAGATGTGCTACGTACTACCAAGGCCGCTCATGTGGAAGTTTACTGATGTGTGAAAAAATCTTTGACAGTTTGTAAACAATTAGACACCAGTTTCATATTTGTATCTTACTTCTAGCCTGAGTTATCAATTTATGTAATCAAGGAAAGAGTTTTCGGACACCCTGTATATCTCTGCCACCTGTCGGAATAGGATTATTCGACGATGTCACACAGCAAATTTCGCATGTTTCCAACCGAAATCAGCAACGAAAGAACCTTGTTGCATTACTCATTGAACGGCCGCTGTACAATAGCGTGTAAGTAAGTACGGGAAAGAGGTTTATGCATTCCAGCATTTCAGTGCTGTGCTGCTCCCATGTACCGACGTTACAACCAGATGTTTAGATCCAGGGCCGAAAGAGGCAGGAAATAACAAAAAAAGCCGAGCTGGAAAAACAGAGCATAGAGGCGGAGAGACATCTTATTTGTGGTCGTCTGGTGGCGGCCCTCGGTTGGGAGAGAGTCCGATACGCGCAAGCTCTCGTGGACGGCGTGACGCGTCCGCGCCCTTTGTCGCACCCTGTGAGACGCCCCAGCTGTGCCGCCCTGCGGCGAAGTGTCGGCCGGCGCGGCTACTCCCGCCCCAGGGTCCGCCAGCCGGCGAGCTGCGGCGTGACGCCTGACGCGACGCGGGAAACAAATAACAATAGAATGCGGATGGGAGGCGGCGCAAGAATCTCATATTAAGCGCGGTCATAGCCGCGGACATGCCTTCGCGCCCGCCGTCCCTAAACATCTGAATAATGCATACTCTGGACGCAGTTGCGTAATTTGAATTTAAATGGGCCTGCCCCCCTCCTCTCCCCCCTCTCGGCCTTAACTAAAAATACATATTCTGTTTTATTGCTCAAGAAGCGGCGCGTTTTAGTCCCCGGCTGTTGTGCGCGCCGTTGATTTGTTATTTAATTGCGCGCTCGGTTTGCCAAGGAGGAGGAGGAGCAGGGAGCGAGACGCGGTGCATTTCACGGGCAAGACGCGACACGGTTTCAGGCGACATCACGAGGGGGCTCTTTTCTTCTCTTTAGTTTCTGCGGATGGAGCTCAGTCTGCTGTAAATAAAGCACGGTGCGGAGATAAAAAGGAGCCGGCGACACTCTTTCCCGCGAGCGCAGTTGCTTGTCTGCATTCAGAAAATTGTACCTAAAAATTTCTCCCCGGAGGAAAAGTCACACTCCATAAAAATTCTATTGCTCTCGTAGGGAGTGCTGCCTCGGCCCAGCTTTCATAGCCAAAGTTTATTCTTAAATTCAAAAGCGTAGCCCTTTCTGGAAACTTGAGATAAAACCAATTACTTGTAAAAGAAAACAGTTTTAAACGACACAATTAAATGCCTCTCCCTTTCTTCATTACTCTTCAGTGTTTCAATGCAGCACCATCTCTCGTACACAATATGTGACACTGTGCCACAATATGTTAACACACGACACTTTAGTTCGATTACAGTTGCTGTGTGACTGACACTTCAGTGAGTCGAGAGGTAGGCGCCATCCGCCAGCCAATCGTAGTTCTTCTTCAAACGTCACTTTTTCACTGAGTTGCCTGTTTTGTAGGTGCATGCAAAAGCTTTACAACGCATGGGTAACTGCAAGCTGTCAACACTGCTCTCCTCATTGCAGTCGTAAAAACACAGAGTTTTTTTAATCAGACTACACATCACTTGTTGATCTGAATTCTGTTCCTTTCGACAAATTTAAAGTTTTTTTTTCTTATTTCTCTATTACAAACCATTAAACTGTGACATGAATGTCACATATTGGTACACAATATTGTTTCATCCTCCTGACGATATTTCACGTTAATTTTATTGAGAGTGCTGCACATGTTAACTTGGGAGGAAACATTTGCGTCTCACTCCCTGGGATGATGCGCCCACTGTTTGGTCTCTAGCTCCTGCTCGTCGGCAGAAGGTGGTCAGTGAGCCTCATTTGGAAGAACGAGCATCCACACTGAGTTGAGGATATCGTGAAAGTGGGGGTCATGACCCACTCCATGCTTTTGTTGGCTAGAGTCGGTGCCTGTACTTGCTGACACCGCTGGCTAATAGATAATAACTGAACAGGACATTTTAGTCCATTCAGTCCAGATAACGAAAGACGGGGTGCTGTGCCACAGCCCAGGCAGCGTGAGTAAGTCCGTTACTTGCACTGCAAAATGTTGATGTATCCAATCAAATGAGTCGAGCACACCGTGCTTGGGACGAGAATGCCTTCGAATTGGTGAGGCACTCCTGCATGCCACCATAAACCTGCTGTTTGTTAAACTGCGGTCTGAACATCTAAAGTGAAACGTGGAAAGAGAACTGAGGCATGCCCTCCATGTGGAGTTTTTTAAAAGCTGGGTAGCGCAGGAGCGTAAATGAAGTTTTTGTCTATTCGTCTCCCACCCTCCATCTGGTGCTGTTTGGCAATCTAGATAGTTTTGGTACAATGTAAGTGTCACAACTGCGGTAGCACAATCCGTATTGTGAGTGGCTCACAACTTACTTGTTCTGTCACACAACTTGTGTTGCATATTTGATTATCATTTTTTGTCTCTGCTTTGTCTCGTTAACTTTGATTTTACAAACTATCAAGACCAGGAGACGTGTTGCATTTTCTTCATACAATCTTCTATATCACTTTGCCTTTCTCCCTCCCACTCCCCCCCCCCCCCCCCCCCCTCCCCGGCAGTGTTAGCGTCATTTTGTGTAACTTATATCTAGATATTAGATACATTTTCCCAGTATGAATTATATGTCAACTGTGCGTATCCTAAATAGCACCTAAAAATCATTTATACTCAGAACTGATATAGGTTTCAAGATCCTTCAACTGTCCTAGAATCCCACCAACTTTTAGGTGGCCCACAACTAACAAATTTAATATGTTGTATACCTCTTCTCTTGATTTCACGGTGACGGTGTTTTCATTGTATATAGTGTCCAGACAAGGGCCATAATACTGTCTAATGACACTCTTTGGAATATACGTTACGTGGAGACTAAGGTGAACAGACATGTTTTAGCTGAAAGTGAAAGAGGACGTAAGAGTGTGTGTGGCTCCGGCATAGTAGCCATACATGGAATAGCGCTTTGTGGCTGTGAGAGGCAATTCAATTTCCGTTGGGAATAGTACAGGGATGATTTATGAAAAGGCTTCAAGAGAATTATGAAACGGAACACACATAAGAAATGTCTTTCCAATGTCTTAGAGTTTTCTTTGGACAATGCATTTTTTTACTATAATTCTGTAGTGGTTGTTAACCGAAGTCATTGTCACCATAAACAGAGTCCACATTCTACTATCCTAAAGTCAAAATTTTTCACTGCATTGGGCTTCACCGCACTATGTGGCTTGAAATTTTTAATTTTATTCATTTCTTCTGAACATCTGTTATCATATGTTTGCAACAGTGTTTGTTACTTTACTGTCAGAATTCGATATGGGTCTGACACAAGCGTTCACGAATTGAGCCTGAAGCCTTGAAGAAATCAAGACAGCATTTTTTTTTTTTTTTTTTTTTTTTTTTTGCTTCCACTGAATGGGCAACTGCTAGTCTTCTGTTTGATAAACTGCTTGTGTATGACATCTGTGAGAAATTTGTGTTTGACTGTTATCTGCTGGTCACTGTAACTAAATGTCAGTTTGACATTGATTTGATCACATCCTGGAGTGTTCGTGTTCTTGCTATGCATTATTGCAACCTATAGTTTCTCCAACGTTATTGGTATACATTTCTATCTGCATTACCCAGAACCACCTGTGTACCTTGCATATCTGTCCAGATTATTTTGTAGCATTGACGCCAAGTAGTTACAGACATTGTGCTTATTACTAGAGTGTCCTTATTTTTTATGTTTAATGCCCCACAAACTACTGCAGGCTGCTGCCCATCTTCAGGAACCACACATTTGTCTGGCCTCTCAAAAGACACCCATTAATTGTGCTTGTACCTACGCTATGGCTATCTGTATCACTGAGCCACACAAGCTCCCCCCAACAACGACAACATCCATGGTTTATGGTGATATGGGTTCGGGGGGGGGGGGGGGGGGGGGTAAGGGGGAAGCCTTTCGTTATCTATCACATATTCTGCCAACTATACATCCTGAACTTTTCACTAGTGTTGTTGCTGTTTTGTAATCTGGTCTCATATCTTATCATCCAGGGTATTTAACGTATTTAAGTAGGCAGGTTTCTTATGTTCTGTGGGTTTACATATTTCATCAACACAGTACAGATACCCCATTTGAAAAAAACTTGACTCTCTTGTATCAAGTATTCCGGCTGCTGCTTTAATTAGTGCTACTATTTCATTCGTGGTTGATGTTATCCACATTTCGATTTAAACATGTGTTCTAGCTTTTATGATATAATAACTAGGTATAGGTGGGTCCTATGATAGTGATACACCAGGGTACTGTGATATCCTTGTAACACCTCACCAGTCGGTAGTGATGTCTCTCGATGAAAGTTATTGCTATGTCCTACTTATGTTCCAAGCGTCAGCTGAATCTGTGGTAAGGTAATCTGTTGTGTTGTTTTGAAGCTAATGGAAAAAATCGATTTTGTGAAGAACTGAAGTAAGGTAAGGACTGTTTCATTTCATTATTAAAAGCGATTCACTTGCGAGAACTGTTATTTACAGTTACTAATTTGGTTAGTCGCATCTCTAACTTAAGTGACCTCCATCAGTCAAGATTTAAAAGAAATTTGGACATCTTGTAGCAACGTTTTTCTAGCCCGAGAGAGTCTGGGGCTAGATGGTCTTGGTTTTCTTCAGGGGGACCGTTTTGCCTCAGACGTATGACTCCAGTTTTCTCTTGCAAATAACTTAGTAATCTATCTTGCAAGAATACACAACAATCCTAGAGCCCAACAAAAATGCAGTAGACAATTAAAGCAGTGAAAGGTGGCGAAATAGGCTGCAAGAAAGCAACTAAAATAAGTATTTAGACTCCCAGTATAACAATGAAAAGACAAGTCAGCAACTCCAATCAACACGCAACCGAAAATAAAAATGTCTTTGGCTTGAAACAATCTGTTTTCACCCTTGAACAGCAGAAGGAACTGAAAGACTGCATTTTGAAAATGGAACAATATTCTTCGGCTTTACAGTTGCAGATGTCAGAAGCCTTGCTTTTCAGCTGGCTGAGGAAAACAAAATTAAACCTCCTTGCAACAAAGAACCAGGTCTTGCTTGAGAGGGTTGGTTCAACAGATTCAAAAGTCGTCACGCAGAGCTGAGAGCGCGATCACCTCAGGCTCAGGACTTTAACAAGCCTAATGTAGCTAAATTTTTCTCCTTATTAAAAGCCCTCCCTCATGAATGAAAACTGTTTCCGCCACATCGATGAGATTGGTGCAGCTATTGTCCAGACAATATCGATCAAGGTCCTTTCCTTGCCAGTAGAGAAGCAAGTAGGGACCATTACATCTGCAGAACGTGGAGTTCTGTCCGTAACAGCCATTTATATGTCAACTGGGAGGCAATTTATCCCCTACATTATTATTGTCCCTCGAATTCGGATAAAAGCCGAGTTGGCTCATGGTGTTACACTAGGATTATTATTTTCTTGTAACTCTTCAAGTTGGATACAATTGGAAGCTTTTTCTTTATGGTTTGACCACTTCCAAACCCATACTAAGCTATCAGACAAGG
Source organism: Schistocerca gregaria (assembly GCF_023897955.1). Lineage (NCBI taxonomy): Eukaryota > Metazoa > Arthropoda > Insecta > Orthoptera > Acrididae > Schistocerca > Schistocerca gregaria. Next base: position 438,717,987 of record NC_064920.1, read on the forward strand.
ATCCTTTTCCTGTCATATTGGGTGGTCACACGACACACATCAAGAATCTGGAGCAATTTGATGTGTCATTCATGTTTCCACTCAACTCATTTTATGGTCTGCTATAAACAAGTTTCTCAGCAACAATCGTGGACGAGCAATGACCCAAACACGTAAGCTGACTCTCTGGAGAAGAATATTTGAGGGTGGCAGTCCTATACCCATTAATGGAATTTTTAAAATGTGGCATTTGTCCTTTTAACCAAGATGTTTTCGCAGAAGCATATTTTGCTGTCTTCTTATCTAGTCAAAGACCTCCTATTCCTGAAAAAAGGGCCACACTTTGCAGCTCAGAACCCTCTGCAAATTTAACCAGCTCAATCACATCCCCTAATAATACACTACATATTTCAGTTGCAATGTGACCACAGCCTAGTTCTTTTGTGGTTATTTCCAAAGATTTCAGCCCTTCGCTCAAATCCGTTCAAGTTCGTTCGTAGAAGAGAAAAAGGTGCTCAGTTGCCATCCTAAAAAGCGGCCCACATAAGCAACAACTGACTGAAGGGAAGAATTAGAAAGTAGGAAAAGAAGAGGAAATATAACAAAAGGAAAATCGAACGTAGAAGCATGACCAGAGCAGGAGAACTAAGATTGGAGGAAACTTTCTGCTTCAAGTTAGTAAAGGGCGACCAAGAGTGAGAGGAGAAAAACTTCTGTCCGGGAGAATACAGGCAGGGATGATTAAAATGAAGGACGTAGCGCTGAATGCATGATCTGTAGGGATAAATGGTCTACAATCGCTGAAGGATGTGTATGTCTTTCATTTTGTCGTGAATAGTCTCATGAAGTGTTTGCTCGACTTGACGACGATATCAACGATTTAACCTATAATTTTTGTTTAATCAAATGTAGGAAGTAAACTCATGCAACGTGTACTGCATTCCCCTAAGAAACTTGTGTAAAAATGTTAAAATTAATTTCAAAAATTCATTTTCAAATTTGTTTGTGTTAATGTTTCATTTCATTTGATAACTTTTTGCAGACATATGTAGTCTATATTAGTATTAAAATTAATTACTACACTGATTTGTGATTCTCTTTAAGAGTAGAAGAAATTGTTTAATATTATCTGCATTTTTCCACCAAGGGATCACATTAGCCAGGATTCTGGGGCAAAGCCCCCAATCTCCCCTACCCTTATTGAAATTAACGTGCTTTAGCTGTGGTTCCAGCATTATTTTGTTTCTGTGTAGAAATTGTCTCTATCTTTTAAGAAGGCTTTTGAGACTAACTAGGGGTGATCTGCAGAGATTAAGTATGCTCATTTGCTGTTGCGTAGATATGGCATACCTTATCTTGGCCCCTCTCTGATCTGTGGTGAAAGTCGACTGCGGAACGTTTACACTCGTAGCTATCCATAGCTACGTAAAAGTATTGCAAGCCGCAGCAGTAAGTAGCCATTGTGAATCTATTACTGATTTCTACGCCGTGGAGTATGGAGTGATTGTTAATATTACTTACAAAAATAGGGGAAGAAGCTGTAACTCGTCCTTCTACCGACGCCCTTTCAATTTCAGTGTTACTTCCACGAAGCGTGTAATCGTTACCTCCGACTTTTTGCTGAAGATGCAGTTATCTGTAACAAAGTACTGTCTGAAAGAATCTGCATAAATATTTAGTTAGATCTTGCCAGGATTTTAAATTCAGACGTGTAAAACTATGCGCTTCACTAAACGAAAAATGTAGTTTTCGCGTTTATGTATTCAATGAGACACAGTTTGAATTGGCCAAATCATGCTAATACCTGGGTATAACACTTTGTTGGGATATGAAATTGAAAGAGCATAGGCTTAATATGCTGTCGGTCTACAAAGGAGATTGCTTAATAATCAGTCGAGCAACCAATCCCAAGATATTGCTCAAGTATGTGGGACACGTATCGAATAGGACTAGTATGGAAAATTGAACGTATAGAGGGAAGGACAACTGAAATGGTCACAGGTTTGTTTAATCCATGGGAGAATTTCACGGAGATGCTGGAGAAACTAAACTGGCAGAGTCTTGAAGATTAGAATTAATTACCCCGAGAAGGCCAACTCACAAAGTGTGAAGAACGGACCATATGTAGTCACTAACCGTGATAGAAACACTGACTGACCATGTGTATTTGATGATCCGTTTATGCCTGAACAAAGTGTTTGTTATCCTTTACTCATCACGTAAAGAGACTGCTTTTAGTTACATCCAGCGGATATTTTTGAGTATCAAGGCCAAATGATCCGTGACGAGGACGTAAAGTACAGACATAATTTCAGCTGTTTATGAATTTCGTCTACTACACATTATGTTGGGTTCAAACTGAAGCTTCTATGTTTCCCAAAGGTATCCGCTCAGTTGCTACTTTGCCAATGTATTAAATGCACTTATAGTGAATGTAACATTAAGTTACCTGCCGAGTAATGGCATGTGACACCTGACGTCTCACGCCTAACAATGAATTATCTGAAAGCTTGCGTTTTGCGGCGTCACAGCTGTAGTAATGATTCCACATTATCTGCCTAATGCTCCTTTAACATTCCGTCAATCGCGATAAGTTTTGGGCGAGACGCCCATTTCCAAGCACTATTACAGTATCGGGACGTATTGCAACCTTCAAGAAGCTTCCCGACCAGGCAAGAGATTTTAAGTACGAATACTGACTCTACGACATTAGCTTGTACGTTAATAGACGCATTCTACAGTGATTGCCTTATGTATATCACGACTGGCGTTGTATTTGCAGCTGACAGTGCAGGAGCCGACTCTGATCGTCAAGTCTTCCTGCTCCGGCAAATCTTGAAATTGGCTGCGACGTAGGAAATATATTCTGTTTCACAGAGAATCAAAGGAGAATCAGACAGGCGAGGTGCAGGCAATATTTCGTATACAATAAATTAACACTTCTTCACCTTTCAGGAGCAGCCACTTTCGTAGCTAAATCAACCTCAGTCCATTCCATTAGCATTATACAAGAAGACTTCTTGAAGTGTACGGAGTACTTAATCAGGCAGAGATAATTCTAAAAATTAAATTCCGGTGTTGATTAACAGAGCAATGGCTACTTTTCTGTGGCTTACAAATGATAAGTTGGAAGAACATAAAACTCATTCATTCGTAAAATGTTGACACTATAACGATTTCACGGAGATGCTTCATCTGAACAAAGCATACAAAATTCAGGAAACTTTTCAGTGTTGAGACAAGTTAAATAGGGTCGGCACTGCGAAAACACTTGCTACCTGGAGGCTCGGCTGACATATCTACCGAGGCGAGCGTCGTCGAGTGAAAGTGGCATGCGTTTCCTTAGAGTCAACGGTTAATTGTACCTACTGATTAAAAATGTCAGCTTCATCCTGTGAAGCAATGATGGTGTAGCGTGTGAGGTCATTTTTGTACCTGTCCACCGCATATTGTCAACACGAACCGGGAATCACCAGCACAGCTGCTCCGGCCTGCTCGAGTCGTACCTGCAAACTAAATACTGTGACGTCAGCTAATGACTGAACCACTAGGTTAAAAGAAGTCGAACAGGACTTTTCGTCTGAAAATCATCTATACTTAATCACGCAACGTTCCCATGCCGTCGAGAAATCACCCTGTATATCAGTGAGTCTAGGAAGGGCCGTCCCACAAACAATAAGCAGACCTCCCATGGAACTCTTCATTATTTTATATTACAGGATCTACGGTTTGTTTTTAGATACCAGTGCGCTGGTTTCGCTGTAGGCTCATTCATAGTTTGGATAACTGATAATCTTACAGCTCAATTCCCAGCTAGTTGAAAACTATACATATTTTTCTTTTTGAAATCGTCATTATAATATGTTTTATTTTCTGTTTTAAATTCCTATGAACATACAATTTGATGAATTTAATATTAATACTGTATTTAGATTTATTCGCTACTGGTACATGCTTTATCTTTCTTGTCTCTGACCGAATGTGTTAAAAATCGTACACGATGAAAAAATTCAGAGTAAAAGAAGGCTACAGTGCTCTCTCCTTGGCTCTAATATAATTCAGCTCGGGGTCCCGTGGTCGCCAGCCTCGTATCACTAGGTGATACTCCCTGAGGAGGCAAAAAAAAAAAAAAAAAAAAAAAAAGAACAGAATTGGTACCTGGAATGTTAGAACTCTGCTACAAGCAGGAAAACCAGAAAACCTTCAACGAGAGATGGAAAAGAATCATATGGACCTCGTAGGAGTTGCTGAGGTAAGATGGAATTGACTTGGAGAGTTGCAGTCAGATGGATATGTGTTGTACTGCTCAGGAGGAGAAGTCAAAGGAATGAATGGAGTAGCAATGATTGTGACAAAGGAAATGGCTAAATGTGCGGAATATTTAGACTATGCAAATGACTAGGTTATTGGTGTAAGGCTGAAAGGAGCACAAAAAGATTTACTGATTGTCCAGATGTATATGTCAACTTCAGAAAATGATGACCAACTCGTAGAGGAAACGTACAATGTAATAGAGAGAATAATGGACGAAAATAAAAAATGCTGCAGAATAGTGAAGGAAGACTGGAACGACATTGTGGGAGAAGGTAAAGAGGGAAACATAGTAGGCAGTCATGGTCTTGGAAAGAGAAAAGACAGAGGTGAATGGTCAATTGACTTCTGCAGGGAAACACAGATGATAGCGGCAAACACATGGTTTCAAGATCCACAAGAGGAGGCTCTACACTTGGAAATCACCAGAGGATAAATACAGAAACCAAATCGATTTTATACTGGTAGAAGAAAGATACAGGAATTGAATCAGGAAGGTACGCACATTACCAGATTCAGATATTAATAGTGACCACAACTTACTTATGGCAGGAATGGAAATATGAATGTAAAATCTGAAGAAGGCGACCATGGTGAAGAAATGGGATTTAGAGAGATAAGATCCAAAAAAGAACAAATTACAGAAATGCTGTCTCGGGAGTTTCTAAACACATTACGAGACAAAGAACCACCTGATAATGCCAACGAGTACTGGAATATGTTGAAAGAAGGAATCATTAAAGAAGGACAACAAAATATAGAATATGTAAAAGGGAAAAGGTTAAAAAAACCATGGGTCACACAAGAAATGATTTCCAAGATGGAGGAGAGAATAAAATTGAAAAACAAGAACACTGAAGATGCAAGGAAGATATACTGAAGGCTAAATAATGAACTGCGAAGAGAAACAGAGCAGCCTAGGGAAAAAATGGCTAAAAGAGGAATGTGATGAAATTTAAGAACTGGACAGGAAGATGCGACTTACTATACAACAGAGTAAAGACAATGACATGGTAACAAAATAGAGCAGGAAGTGCTACTATGGACATTTTGAGTAAATACGAAGAGGTAGTGTACTAAATTCGTGATGATGTCCTCCAGAGATGGGAAGAATATCTAAAAGAGCTATATGACACAAATAGCAAACCAGAAACTCTGGAACTTGAATCACACAACAGTGTAAGTGATGACGGGAAAGGAACAGCCATCAAAATGGAAGAAGTAAAGTCTACCATAGCTGCAATGAAAAATGTTGAAGCGGTAGGTACAGATACAACACCAGGAGAAATACTAAAACGCTTGAACCAAGATGGAATAAGAGAAATATTGAGGTTATGTAATAAAATATATGACAGTGGTGAATGGTCTGAGGACATTCTGACAACAGTAATATTTCCATTACTGAAAAAACTAGGAACCAAGAAATACAGCGAGCACAGGACAATCAGCCTCATTTCACATGTAGCTGAAGTGATGTTAAGAATAATTAATAAAAGACTTGAAAAAGTAATAGAGGAGAATACTGGCGAGGAGCAGTTTGGCTTTAGACGGAATACGGGCACCAGAGATGCAATAGGGCTCCTACGAATCTTGGGAGAAAGGTTTATTTAAAAAAGGAAGAGTCCTATATGTGTGCTTCATAGATCTAGAAAATGCATTTGACAATGTGGTTTTGGATAAGCTGGCGACTATAATGAGAGAAAAGAGAGTGGACTGGAAAACCAGAAGACTTATAAACTCCTTCTATCTTAATCAAAAAGTTTCAGTTAAACCGAGAGGAGAAAGTACAAACTGGGTCAGCCTAGGAAAAGGAGTGAGACAAGGATGCTGTCTATCACCAACCCTTTTCAACTTCTACTTGGAAAATGTGATTGACCAATGCTCATTAGATGACAAAGGAGCAGAAACTGGAGGAAGAAGAGTAGGGCGTTTCAGGTTTGCTGATGACATGGTCCTTCTAGCCACAGGGGAAAAAGAATTACAGGATTTGTTGGACACCATTGCAACTAAAGGAAAAAAATGTGGAATGAAAATTAACACAAATAAAACAAAAGTATTGGCACTAGGAGGAAATAAGGAAATAAAAGTTATGCTGAATGGAGAAATACTAAAACAGGTGCAAAATTTTAAGTATCTTGGAAGCAGGATAGACACCGACTGGAAGTGCACCACAGAAATTAAAACAAGGATAGCAATGGCAAAAGAGGCGTTTTATAAGAAAAGGAGAATTTACTGAAGCGGTCTGGACAGAGAACTCAGAGAGAGACTCATAAAATGTCTTGTATGGAGTGTTCTTCCATATGTCACTGAAACATTGACTATGAGGAAAAAAGACAGAGAAAGGCTGGAGGCTTTTGACATCTGGACATGGCGGAGGATGGAAGGAATAAGTTGGATGGACAGACTAAAAAATGAAAAGATACTGAGAAGAGTGGGAGAGAAAAGGCAGTTACTAGATGTAATAAAGAGAAGAAAAAGAATTTGGATTGGGCATATACACTCCTGGAAATTGAAATAAGAACACCGTGAATTCATTGTCCCAGGAAGGAGAAACTTTATTGACACATTCCTGGGGTCAGATACATCACATGATCACACTGACAGAACCACAGGCACATAGACACAGGCAACAGAGCATGCACAATGTCGGCACTAGTACAGTGTATATCCACCTTTCGCAGCAATGCAGGCTGCTATTCTCCCATGGAGACGATCGTAGAGATGCTGGATGTAGTCCTGTGGAACGGCTTGCCATGCCATTTCCACCTGGCGCCTCAGTTGGACCAGCGTTCGTGCTGGACGTGCACACCGCGTGAGACGACGCTTCATCCAGTCCCAAACATGCTCAATGGGGGACAGATCCGGAGATCTTGCTGGCCAGGGTAGTTGACTTACACCTTCTGGAGCACATTGGGTGGCACGGGATACATGCGGACGTGCATTGTCCTGTTGGAACAGCAAGTTCCCTTGCCGGTCTAGGAATGGTAGAACGATGGGTTCGATGACGGTTTGGATGTACCGTGCACTATTCAGTGTCCCCTCGACGATCACCAGAGGTGTACGGCCAGTGTAGGAGATCGCTCCCCACACCATGATGCCGGGTGTTGGCCCTGTGTGCCTCGGTCGTATGCAGTCCTGATTGTGGCGCTCACCTGCACGGCGCCAAACACGCATACGACCATCATTGGCACCAAGGCAGAAGCGACTCTCATCGCTGAAGACGACACATCTCCATTCGTCCCTCCATTCACGCCTGTCGCGACACCACTGGAGGCGGGCTGCACGATGTTGGGGCGTGAGCGGAAGACGGCCTAACGGTGTGCGGGACCGTAGCCGAGCTTCATGGAGACGGTTGTGAATGGTCCTCGCCGATACCCCAGGAGCAACAGTGTCCCTAATTTGCTAGGAAGTGGCGGTGCGGTCCCCTACGGCACTGCGTAGGATCCTACGGTCTTGGCGTGCATCCGTGCGTCGCTGCGGTCCGGTCCCAGGTCGACGGGCACGTGCACCTTCCGCCGACCACTGCGACAACATCGATGTACTGTGGAGACCTCACGCCCCACGTGTTGAGCAATTCGGCGGTACGTCCACCCGGCCTGCCGCATACCCACTACACGCCCTCGCTCAAAGTCCTTCAACTGCACATACGGTTCACGTCCACGCTGTCGCGGCATGCTACCAGTGTTAAAGACTGCGATGGAGCTCCGTAAGCCACGGCAAACTGGCTGACACTGACGGCGGCGGTGCACAAATGCTGCGCAGCTAGCGCCATTCGACGGGCAACACCGCGGTTCCTGGTGTGTTCGCTGTGCCGTGCGTGTGATCATTGCTTGTACAGCCCTCTCGCAGTGTCCGGAGCAAGTATGGTGGGTCTGACACACCGGTGTCAATGTGTTCTTTTTTCCATTTCCAGGAGTGTATTAAGAAAGAATGACGGACTGATAAAAACAGTTTTAGAAGGTTATGCAGAAGGGAAAAGGAAGCGAGGAAGGAAGAGATTCCAGATGCTGGATGAAATGATGGACGGTACAACATACAGCAGCCTTAAGAAGGAAGCTTTGGATCGCAGAAAATGTAGAGGCAAAGGACCTGCTAATATAGCAAATAACTGATGATGAAGATGACATACACTGGGAACTATTAAATAGCAATCATGTGTATATCTCAGTCAACAGGAAGTTTCCGTGCTTAGTTCTGCTTATTATTTAGGCAATATCGAGCTGGATGGCACGCAAAAGATCCCATTGACCTTATTAGCAACCCGTGTTTGAGGAAAACGCTGTGGCGAATAGCAGTATCCCGGTTAATAATACAAGATGATACCGTAATGATGTTATAAACTTTCAGGGATGATGAAGAAGTTTAAATCTACCAATTTGAGGCATGGGAACCTGACGCGGAATCAAGCCAGTCGAAAGTTACAAGCGAAAATCGATCTGATATCACTGACAATGAACTACATGTACCGTTACCGTCGCTTCTAAGATAACCCAATACACAGGTTCTCGGAACAATGCCCACTAGTTATTCGTCAACGGATGTGGTTCCAACACGATGGAACCTCACGTCACTTTCGACTGAGTTTCGTGAACAGTTGAACGAGACATTCCCTGAGAAGTGAAGAGGGAGAGAAGGTCCTGTTTCTTCTGACTTCACAGTGCTTATTTACTCTTTTGGGACAGTGTGAAAAGTCTTGGGTACGAGACACCTGTGGAGACTGAGTAAGATCTGCTGGCGAAATGTCGCTACCTGCAAAACTGTTCAAGCGACACCAGGCGTATCAGCAGACATGAAAGAACTTTGTGCGACGATGCCAATGACGCCTTCAGTGACTCTGGTGGCGCCGTTTTGAATGACGGTTGTAAATCAAGCAGCTAATGAAACTTATGCAGGTAAATGGAATACATTATTACTGTATCGTATAGAGGATTTTCAGATCTCTCTAACATCAAGTTACGTACAGTCATGCTAGCCTTAGACAGGGAAAATTTTGTTAAGATACTGAGGGTTCCTCACCTCAAATTGATACACTTACCCTTGTCCATCATCTTTCAAAGTCTGTAACATCATCGACTCACTATATATGACAAAGGCGACGGACGGAAGATGCGACAGACGAAAGATGCAACGGCAGTCCTCACTAGTTTAGCACGGAAACTATCGAGACTACCTCAATTGAATAGTTAAAATTTTAATAATTAGGAAAGTAAGGATAGAGAGATAACATAGTGTTGAAACTGAAGCCTCTGACTGGTCAGTTTCTATAGCCTTTCTTGAGAGATAGTGAAGCGCTACACGTCACTTTTCTTTGGAGACAGAGAAGAACTGTTTCTAAATGATGCTACTAGATCGGCTGTGGTTGATCTGGATGGAGGCGAACGTTCTTCAGTGACGATGCACGTGTATACGTTCTGACAATAATGTTTTGGCCCTCAAAGCGGTTCGATTTCTCGTGTTGGTCTGCATTTTCAGTGTACTAACACATTATTATTTCTTACAAACACACACATCGAGTAGCTGTTCGTACAGCGTAACGCGCAGCTCGCTAGCTTGCTAAAGACGAACGCGAGTTAGGCCAGGATCGAATACGCGCTGCTGATTAACATCCGAGATTGGTGCACGGATCAACCTCGACGTGGTTTTCTGATGGTTTCCCACGCTCGATTAGGCAAATGCTTGGCTGGTCCCCAGTTTCTTCTTCCGAAAATACGATACACAAACATTTCAGATACGATCACATACAGGACAAAGTTCACACATTTCACAGAAAGGTGTCACAAACGATTTCCCTCTCTATCAGGTAAAGACCGGGACGACGGGAAGGGTATCAGACAGCAAAGTTAAATAAAATATACTTGCCAAATCCTTGAGTATGGGGCTCCCATAGTACACAGGATGAACTATAAGTAACACAACAAGACAATTAAGAAGACCAAATATATAAATTATTTTATTTAAGAACCTCCATTGTTCCACGTATGATGCTTCATGCCATTGTAATATCCTTGCGTATAAAAAGGCAAGTATGTATGTGTCTGTGTATATATTCCACATCTGCTCCTAAACCGGCCTCTCGGGGTAGCCACGCGGTCTAGGGCATCCCTCCACGGTTTGCGGGGATCCCGCCGTCGATTGTTCAAGTCCTCCCTCACGCGTGGGTATGTGTGTTACCCTCAGCGTTATTTAGTTTAAGCTAGATTGAGTCGTGTGTAAGCCTAGTGACCAATGACCTCAGCAGTTTGGTCCCCAAGGAACATACCACAAATTTCCCAAAATATTTTCTCCTAAACCTGTGAACTGATTTCAACAAAACCTGGTACAATTATCCCTTACTGTGAGGGAACAGTAGCTATAGGAGTAAGAACCACTTTACTATAATAGTTAAGAGATATTACACTACTGGCCATTATAGTTTCTACACCAACAAGAAATGCAGTTGATAAACGGGTATACTTTGGACAAATCTATTATACAAGAACTGACATGTGATTACATTTTCACACAATTTGAGTGTATAGATTCTGAGAAATCAGTACCCAGAACAACCACCTCTGGCCATAATAACGGCCTTGATACGTCTGGGCATAGAGTCACACAGAGCTTGGATGGCGTGTACAGGTACAGCTGCCCATGCAGCTTCAACACGATACCACAGTTGAGTAGTGACTGGCGTATTGCGGCGAGCCAGTTGCTCGACCACCAATGACCAGACGTTTTCAGCTGGTGAGAGATCTGGAAAATGTACTGGCCAGGGCAGTAGTCGAACATTTTCTGTATCCAGAAAGGCCCGGACAGGAACGGCAACATGCGGTCGTGCATTATCCTGCTGAAATGTAGGATTTCACAGGGATTGAATGAAGGGTAGAGCCACGGGTCGTAACACATCTAAAATGTAACGTCGACTGTTCAAAGTGCCGACAATGCGAACAAGAGGTGACAGAGACGAATAACCAATGGCACCCCATTCCATCACGCCGGGTGATACGCCAGTATGGCGATGACAAATACAATCTTCCAATGTGCGTTCATCGCGATGTCGTCAAACACGGATGCGAGCATCATGATGTTGTAAACAGGACCTAGATTCATCCGAATAAATTACGTTTGGTAATTCGTGCACCTAGGTTCGTCGTTGAGTACACCATTGCAGGCGCTCCTGTGTGTGATGCAGCGTCAAGGGTAACCGCAGCCATGGTCTCCGAGCTGATAGTCCATGCTGTTGCAAACGTCGTCGAACTGTTCGTACAGATGGTTGTTGTCTTGCAAATCTCCCCATCTGTTGACTAAGGGATCGAGACGTGACTGCACGATCCGTTACAGCCCTGCCTGTCATCTCGACTACTAGTGATACAAGGCCGTTGGGATCCAGCACGGCGTTCCTTATTACGCTCCTGAACCCGCCGATTCCATATTCTGCTAACAGTCAATGGATCTAGACCAACGCGAACAGAAATGTCGCGATACGATAAACCGCAATCGCGATAGGCTACAATCAGTTCTTTATCAAAGTCGTAAACGTGATGGTACGCATTTCTTCTCCTTTCCCGAGGCATCACTACAGCGTTTGACCAGGCAACGCCGGGCAACTGTTGTTTGTGTACGATAAATCGGTTGGAAACTTCCCTCATATCAGCACGTTGTAGGTGTCGACACCGGCGCCAACCTTGTGTGAATGCTCTGAATAGCTAATCATTTGCATATCACAGCATTTTCTTCCTGTCGGTTAAATTTCGCGTCTGTAGCACTTCAGCTTCGTGGTGTAGCAATTTTAATGGTCAGCAGTGTACTTCGTAAACAACGAGATGCATGAACTACTAGCGCATCATCCATGACGATTAAATTTATTGCTTCTTTGCCTCTAACTCTGTTCACAACCCATTTCGCAGACAGCCGGCCTGAGTGGCCGAGCGGTTCTAGGCGCTACATTCTGGAACCGCGCGACCACTACGGTCGCAGGTTCGAGTCCTACCTCGGGCATGGATGTGTGCGATGTCCTTAGGTTAGTTAGGTTTAAGCACTTCTAAGTTCTAGGGGACTGTGACCGCAGATGTTAAGTCCCAAAGTGCTCAGAGCCACTTGAACCATTTCGCAGACAGTGTATGCATATGTCACAGAATGTACCTATAGAAATACACTGCTATGACAGAAATCATCAGCCACCGAATATGGTGTCGGACTACCTCTCGCCCGGCGGCCAGCAGCTCGACGTGCCGTGGACTCAACAAGTCAGAAGCCCCTGCGGAATCATTGAGCCCATAATTGCGAAATTGTGGCCAGTGCAGCATTTTGTGCACGAACTCTGGAGTATTCGATGGGATTCTCGTCGGGCGATCGGGACTGCCAAATCATTCGTTCGAATTGTCCATAATGTTCTTCAAACCAGTCTTAAACAACTGTGGACCGGTAACACAGCGTATTGTCGTCCTTAAAAACTGAAATCCATTAGTGGATGCTAATGCTAACCAAGTAGCCGGAGATAATCCCTTGCACTCAATGATCTATTCAGGTTGACCAGAGGACCACGTCCGTTTGACGTACACACAGTGAAACGTCCCCTTAGAAAAATAATTGAATTACTGTGCTGGTAAACCCCTTACGTTATTTGATTTTCAAATAGCTGAGCAGAACTGAACGTACTCAGACATTTCACTCTTTACTTATTCTGATCAACACTAAACTGACACACAATATTTTTAGCGCAACGCCATCTGACTTTCCAAAATCCCTACAAAAGAATGGCTCTGACTAACAATAATCTATACCTTTCATGAATCACTTAGCTCACAAATATCTTCGTTACTCGAACTACTGCAATACAGCAAGCGCCACTACTGCCAGCTAAATAAAAGATTCTAACTACTGAAGGCACTAACTACTGATAGGCATAGTCAGCAAATGAAAGATTTTGATAGAGAACAAATAATTCATTTATCTGAATAATGTTCAAAAGGCATAATCTATATATCAGTTCATGACATTCAGCCTCACAAATGTACTCTCTCTGATGGACTCGTGTCCAGATCATTCACTCTCAAAAGTCCGCCATCTGTCTCCCCACATCCACCACTGCTGGCGGCTCACCTCCCCTGCGCAATGTTATGCGCTGTTCACATCCAACTTCCCAACAGTACAGTAGCAAATTCCAACAATGCAAACCAGCCACAGACTGCACATAGCACAGCCAGTGATTTTCACGCAGATTCTCGAACCCTACTGTCAGCTCTTACGAACTGAAATCGTGACTTATCTAACCAGGTCGCAGCTTTCCACTTGTTCAGGGTTATTCGATAAGGTCAGAGCACAGGAGAGGCACTGGAGGTGTTCTCGTGCTGTTAGCAAAGGCACTTCCGTCGAATTGCTGCTGCGATACGCCATTAACGCCATATTTCGCTGCACTGTCCGAAAGGATACGTTAGTCGTACGTCCCGTATTAACTTCTGCTGTATTTCACGCAGTGTTGCTTGTCTGTTAGCACTGACAACTGTGCGCAACAGCCGTGCTCTCGGTCGTTAAGTGAAGGCCGTCGGCCACTGTGGTGACATTAGTGAGAGATGACGTCTCAAATTCGATACTCTCCGCACGCCCTTGAGGCTGTAGATCTGGGCATATTGTAATCCTCAACGAATTCCGATAGGTAATGTCCCATGTGTCTCACTCCAACTACCATTCCGCATTCAAAGTGCCTCTTGTGCGCCCATAATCACTCGGAAACCTTTTCACATGAATCACTTGAATACAAGTGACAGCTCCGCCAGTGCATTGCACTTTGATACCTTGTGTACGCGGTACTACCGCCATCTGTATATGTGCATATCATATCCCACGGATTGCATCCCCTCAGTGTATTACGCGGGAAGGAGTTTCGGCGATTTCAGAAGTATGACAAGGGGCAGCATATTTCATCGAGTTTCCGTTTCGAAACCTTCCAGCTGTGTGTCGTTTCAAGATAAATTCCTTCCTTCTGTTAAACCATAAAGCTATACGTCCACTCTAGTGATAAATGCCATCGCACTTAGCACTGTGCTACGCAGACAATACACCGCAAACTTCCATCATGCTGTCCAAGGCAGTAGCACCCTCGGATTTGAGGTATTCGGATTCGGCGGTGTTTGTCTTAACAGACTCACCGTCTTTATTTGAGGAAGGAAAGGAATTTGCGGAAAGTTTATCAGGCAGCCCGCTGTAGACTTTGCGGGCGCAATTTGGCGTTGGCGGCAACGGCGGTGGCGAAGTATTTCCCGCGGAGGGGCAGGCTGTTTGCTCGCGGAGAGCAAACGCACTCCTTACCTCCAATGTGCGCGCCGGAGAGCCGAGCTGTGGAGAGGAAAGCAGCAGGAAGAAGTGGGGAGGGGGAAGGGGGGGGGGAGAGAAAGTCAATTTCGGAAGCGACGGGAGCGGCAGGCGCGGGGCACCTGTAAAATCCACAACTGGCAGGTAATTGACTTGTCTGCCCCAGTAATTGGGATCTTCCAGCGCGGCCGCGTCGTAATGAAGCAGCCGCGACGCCCCGTACAGCCCGACCTGGAATTAAAATAACGGCTTCGTTACGAGCCGTCTCGTCTCAAGTACCCTCTCCTCGTGCTGTTCTCTCATTCTCTCTCGCTCTGCATCTCAACCCCTCTCCTTTTTTTCCCCCGTGGACGTCGAGCTTTAGGTTTCGCGAGAATCCGCGGAAAAGCACCTCTTGTCCCCTGCTGAAGCTTCAGTATACTTGTTGCTCCTACCGAAACATTAAATCTGAATCAGCAAACACGCATGGTGCACTGCCACAAAGAAATTAATATGCCCTTTTAGAGACTTACAGTTCACTCAAGATATAGTATTGCAACAGCGGAGATGGAGTGAGTGAGACGATTACATTTGCAGATCAATAGCACAAGTAGTTCTGAGGTAGCAGGTACCGACATTGATGAAACGCCCATATTAGCACGTGGAGTAGCCTTCACGGTATCCAGTCGATCGTACAGATGGCAGTATCGTCCAGGGGTGCGTTGTGCCATGCCTGCTCGCCCTGTTCACACAACTCTGAAAGAGTGGTAGCTTGACGAGTCACTTCTCGTCCCATCATGTCCCACACGTGCACGATTGCAGACAATGTAGGTAGGCTGTTTAGGTTTTTATATTGGTAACGTCACGTAGCGCTCTGTATGAAAATCACTGGCTGTGCTGTATGCAATCTGTGGCTTGTTGGCATTGTTGCAGTATTCGCTAGTGTAGTGCTGGGTAGTTGGATGTGAACAGCGCGTAGCGCTGCGGAGTTGGAGGTGAGCCGCCAGCAGTGGTGGATGTGAGGAGAGAGATGGCAGAATTTTGAGAGCGGACGCTCTGGACGTGTGTCCATCAGAAAGAGTAAATTTGTAATACTGTATATCATGAACTGATATATATATATATATATATATATATATATATATATATATATATATATATATATATATCCACGAACCTACTACGGTGTCGTAGCAGGCGGAGAGGTGATACTCCGACGTGGCGCGTCCCCAGGTGGCGGATAGGGGTGTCCTCACCGGCTTGCCGGCGGAGTGAAATAAAATAGCTCTCGCGGACCAAATACTCAACCTCTTTGGTTCACAACCATAGTTGTAATTCGGAGCTTACTCCATCCAAGGCTCAATGCCTTCGATAGTCAAATATGGACGGAAATCTTTTAAGAAAATCTCCACCGCTTGGCACTACCCAAGGAATACTGCACTCGGATACGATAGGCAGTCACTTAAAAGATAAGTTGGATGAGTCGGAGCATCTAGAAATACCCAATACAGACCAAAGACCGAAACAGAAATAAAAAATGAAACAAATAAATTATTTAGCAACATTTAACATTAACTCCCTGGCACAAGTAGGAAAATTGAAAATTCTAACTAATGAACTAGACAAACAAGAGATCCTAATAGTAGGACTACAAGAGATGAGGAATTCGGACCAGGTGCCCATGGAATCTCAAGGTTATAGAATATACAAAGGCATCTCGGGAGAAAGAGTGATGAAAAATTGTCCACAATTTGGTACGGGATTCATAGTCAACTTAAAAATAATTGATTCGATAACAGATTTCCAGGCCCAATCTCCTAGCCTCTCGACGGTGACAGTAAAAGCATCAAATAAAATCTATACAATAATTAACGCGCATGCTCCTACGAATGATAAAAACAATAGGAGGAAAACCAGAGAAGAGACGAATGAATTCTGGGACCTACTAGATCAAACAGTGACAAATATAAACAAAAATCATAGTAAAATTTTAATAGGTGATTTCAATAAACAACTGGGCAATGAAAAGAGCACAGAGACATAATAGGAAAATGGCCGGTTCGAAAACGAACCAATAAAAATTGTATAAGATTAGTAGAATTCTGTAGAAACCATAACATGATATCAAAATTTACCTATTTTATGAGAAAACCCAATAAACTAAAGACGTGGAAACACCCAGATTGGAAAAAGGGGGAATGGAAATTAGATCACGTCTGTATGGACAAAAATTACCATAAAGGAATCCAAAATGTTAAAGTACTTAGAGGAATAGACATGGGGTCAGACAATTACATGGTGAAAATCAAATGTAAATTCACACCTGCAAAGAAACCAAAATCCAAATTTAAAATGAGAAAAATATATGACCCTCATAAACTAATAAACAATGATCAATATAAAGAACTAACTCAAAAAACTGAGCAAACTGATAAATTAGAAGAGATAGTACCGAAGCTAAGAGAAATAGCTCAAAAAATTACCCCACCAAACCCAAGTAAAATGGTCAATGGGGGAATGAGGAATGCGATAAAGCATTTGAAAATAGACACCAAGCATGGTTAAATCATCAAAGCCAGAAAACAGAGAAATCACATGAAGAATTGACTAAACAAAGAAAACTAACTCAAAAAACAATCAGAAGTACTAAAAGACAATATCAAAAGAGCATTATTCAACAAATAGTAATAGATCATAAAAAGACAAATTCAAGGGATTATTATAAAATATTTAGTAAACAACTTCAAAAATAAGAACCACCAACACTCATGCTAAAAGATACAACCGGAAAAATAGCACACAACAATAAAGATAATGCCCAAATTCTAGCAGATGCATTCGATCAACTACTGAATGGTGAAGAACCCAAAGAACGGTTTCATATAAACACAGAAACGCCCATTAAAACTTCAACAGAATACATTGGTCCACCAAACATTAATGAAGTAAATCAAGCCATTAAAGAATTGAAAAATTATAAAGCTAGTGGCGAAGAACAAACATTTGCAGAGCTGTGGAAAAATGCATCAGAATCAAGTAAAGAATCACTTCACCAAAGTTTAATTAAATTGTGGAATGATGAAACATTGCCGGAACATTGGACAACAGCAGTAATACACCCTCTACACAAGAAAGGAGATAGAACTAATCTGGACAACTATAGAGGAATCTCTCTCTTGGATTGTACATATCAAATATTTTCTAGAATAATTTATAATCGATGCAAAGGTGATCTGGAAAAAGAATTTGGGGATTACCAAGGAGGATTTCGACCATGGCGCAGCTGTCCGGAACAAACCACAACACTAAAATTGGTAATGGATATGTACAAAAGAAGACAGAAACAAATGATTATAACTTTTGTGGACTTTAAAAATGCATATGATAGTATTCACAAACCTTCAGTGTTGAAAATACTACGAAATCTTGGATTCCATCCTAAACTAGTGAAGATGATAAGCTTAACTTTAACAAATACTAAATCAAAGGTGAATTTCAGAAGTGAAATGTCTGAACCCTTCACAATTAAAACAGGATTAAGACAAGGTGATGTATTATCACCCCTTCTGTTCAACTGTACTCTGGAATATTTAATGAGAGAATGGTATAAAGAAAATAAAAATATAAAAATTGGGCACAATAAAGACAAAATTAGCGTAAATTGTTTGGGATTTGCAGATGATCTGGCACTACTAGCCAACAACATTGAAGAGGCTAGGGAGCAACTCTCCAAAATATTGCAGGAAAAGTAGGATTAACAATTTCATTTGAAAAAACAAAAATAATGGCAACAGACACCCTTGTAATAAATAGTGTACAGATGTGTGGGACTGACATAGAAATTGTAAAACAATTTAAGTACCTTGGGGAAAATATAACCTATAACTTAACAGAGAGAACTAATAAATTATCAAGAGCCCAAACAGTATCCAGAATCACATACAACAAAAAATTTTTGTCAATAAATACAAAATTAAAACATTACAAGACTGTTGTCCAACCAGAAATAACCTATGGAAGAGAAACCCTGTTTAAGCTAAATCAAAAGCGACACAGACTAATTTCTAAAAATAGAAAGAAGAATAATAAGGACTTGCATCAATAAAAACTACCAAAAAGCAGGAGAATGGCGTATTGTCCCAAATGCAGTAGTATATCAGGAGATAGAACCAGTAACAGATACCATGAGAAAGAAGAGAATATCATTTTTTGACCATCTATTGAGAACACCTGAAGACAGATTAATACGCAAAATTTTGGAGAAACTCTGGAAACAAAAACCACAACCTGTCTGGATAAAGGAAATAAAAGAAGACATGAAAGAACTAGACATAACGCTGGACGACTTGAAAACAAAATCAAAACAAGTAAATAAATTAAAAAATAGAAATATTATATTCTTGCCAAAAATTGATAAAAGAGAAACAACTAAAAGGGTATTTTCAGAAGAGGAACGAAAACAAAGATCGGATAGAATGAAAAAATACTGGAAAGCCAAGAAGGAAAAAACAATGAGAAATCTTAGGAAGACCTGAAAGAAATTGACTGAAGTGGGCCAATGAGGCCGTAAAAGCACAATTATATATAATATTATTGAGGTAAATACATTGTTTCTTCTCTATCAAAATCTTTCATTTGCTAACTATGCCTTTCAGTAGTTAGTGCCTTCAGTTGTGAGAATCTTTTATTTAGCTGCAGTATTGGCGCTTGCTGTATTGCAGTAGTTCGAGTAACTAAGATTATTGTGAGGTAAGTGATTCATGAAAGGTATAGGTTATTGTTAGTCAGGGTCATTCTTTTGTAGGGATTATTGAAAGTCAGATTGCATTGCGCTAAAAATATTTTGTGTCAGTTTAGTGTTGATCAGACTAAGCAAAGAGAGAAAGGTCTGAGTATGTTCAGTTTTGCTCAGCTGTTTGAAACTCAAATAACGTAAGAGTTTTTCCAGCACTGTCATTTATAAAAAGTTTCTAAGGGGATGTTTCAACAAGTAAGTTGATCTTGCTGGCCAGGGAAGTTGCTGCACGTTTCGCAGAGCACTCTTAGTTTAATGTTTAGTGTATGGGTGAGCAGTAATCTGTTGTAACAACACATCACCTTCCCTGTGGAAGAACGCCAAAGAATGGGTCTAACAAAATTCTGCACACAGTGAGCCCTGGTTATTGTACCCTACACCGAAATGAGCGAGATTGCAGCTTATCGCACCTTTCACCATGAGCCCTAGGATGGGGCCAGTGTGTATCGGACAAATGCACTGTACGTGACATCGCTCACAACGTCCACATCATGCGCGCAAATGACAATCTCTTGCGTGGAGGCAGAATTTGCTTTCATCACTGAAGACCACGGCGAGCTATTCCATCTTCCAAGGGACCCTCTGAAAGCACCAATCGATCCGACAGGTCGATCCAGTGGAGTGACTTGGAGACGGGCAGAGGTGTCCATGTGTGTGAAATCTTATGGGACGTAACTGCTAAGGTCATCGGTCCTGAGCTTACACACTACGTAACAGAAATTATCGTAAGGACCAACACACACACCCATGCCCGAGGGAGGACTCGAACCTCCGCCGGGACCAGCCGCACAGTCCATGACTCCAGCGCCTTTAGACCGCTCAGCTAATCCCGCACGGCGAGGGCTCCATGTTCGTAGACGCACTGCTAGTTACTGGTTGGCAACAGTGTGTGTTGACTCGTCTGGGCCCACAAGCCCTCTTATATGTGCTGTAGGAGCTGCACGATCTGCCACTGCTGAACTTACAGTACGGCGATCGTGGCGAGCGTGTGTGCTGCGTGGACGTCCAGAACCTCGTCGACGGGTGTGAGAATGTTCACGTGACCACTGATACCAGCATCGTTGCACAACTGATGCAGCACGCCCAACTTTCG
Organism: Schistocerca gregaria; assembly: GCF_023897955.1. Taxonomy (NCBI): domain Eukaryota; kingdom Metazoa; phylum Arthropoda; class Insecta; order Orthoptera; family Acrididae; genus Schistocerca; species Schistocerca gregaria. The sequence goes on from NC_064920.1 coordinate 438,738,434, forward strand.
TGGCAGTTCTCCGAAAGGACCATCCTGCCACTCAGAAAGCCTCATTTTGACTCCTTTCAATGTAAGTTGGCTCTAGGAAGGACGAGTGCGTCTTCGCGCCAAGGTTGCCTGCATACTTCACACGAAACCACCACACTGACCCTTCTGGCTATGAGCATTCCCTGTTAGTCACAGATGGCGTTCTGGTAGCTATGCCACTAAGCTATCTGTTGGCGGATGACGTTGGAACCATTATCAGTTCATCTACAATCCCCTATGTGGCATCAAAATTGATGTAGTCTTTCAGAACCGCTCGGCCACCGCGGCCGGCGAGAACATTTGCAACAGTGAAAATGAAGAACTGATGAAACACGATTAAACATTGTGGGAGGGTAAAGTAACAAGTAATGCACTGCGGAGAACTGTTCTCTTCTACATCGATGAACGTCTCTTCAGAAGAGGAGAGTGTCACTGGGAAACCTTTCCACTTAAATTTTAAGTCTTTGGCTCTATCACTCATTTTTTTTTCAAATTTGCTGGAAGACTCTTGAAAGAGAAACCTGCTGAATATTTCACACCCCTGCGTCCAACGCTCAAGGAAGTTTCCTTCAGGTCGCTATGACTGGTCGTCATATTTCAATTCTTCAGATCGTGCAGATACGTAAGCGTGCATTGTGGTACGGCCCAGAGGTCTCCATTTGACTGCACAGACATCCCAAATTAAACACAGCTATTATTGTGCCTGAAGACCATGAGGTGCGTTCGCTTTCTCTTTCTAACTTGGACTGTGACTTCCAGTTTTGCCGGCCGGTGTACCCGAGCGGTTCTAGACGCTACAGTCTGGAACAGCGGGACCGCTACCGTCGCAGGTTCTTATCCTGCCTCGGGCTTGGATGTGCGTGATGTCCTTAGGTTAGTTAGGTTTCAGTAGTACTAAGTTCTAGGGGACTAATGAACTCAGAAGTTAAGTCCCATAGTGCTCTTTGCTCGTCGCCTATCTCAGGCTATAAATGCAAACTTAATCTACCACATGGATACAAATTCAATGGTTTTCCACCCAAAGTTTCTCCAGTGTAAAACTAGTAAAAACCAATAAACCTAAAAGTAGTTACAAGTAGAGGAGAGATACAGGGCCATGAAGATGCTTTTAATTAATACAGAATGGTTTATTTTGACTACATGGTCTTTATGGATGGCACAGATGTTGTAATTAACACCATAGAGTCAGTTTTTAAGAGAACTGTTGCATTAAGGTGAGACTGTAAAAGTTTCCTCCTTCAACGAGTAATAAAACTGGATGAACTGCTAAAAATTTAACAGGTCAAAATATTTAAATAGTTGAATTAGTTGATTCAAGAGAAATATTATAAAACGTCATAGACCACTAATATGCACACAAAGTTGCCAGCCAACCAGTTATTGAGCAGGGAAAGGAAAATGCTAAACAAATATAAGGAAAAGATAAACGCTGGGCAAAAGAAGAAGCACTTTTTCGAAACTTCGTGACTTTTTCCAATTGCGATGCGTGGGCGTCAAAAATATTACTTCTTCTGTAACTGTGCAAAGGCTTGGGGCCCTACGATGTCAACTCCGGATTCGGCGACACTTCAAACAGCAAGGTGAGGAAATGGCCAGAGCTTAGAAGTTCATTTGAGGTGTAAGGGTGGTTACTAATGCCACATTGTCTCCGAGTTTCACCACAGTTCTGACCAACGCAACCTTGGACGCGTGACGCAGTGGAAATTTTGTCATATCCTTACTCGTATTTCCACTCTTCATTTGACGCCTATGCAGTGGAGGTCAGAACCGAAAACCCAGAGTTCAAATCAAGAGATTTTTTGATGAGTGGCTGAGGAGGATGTTTCAGCCACTCCACCGTCGAGAATCGACAAGAAAAGACCTCAGGAGGAGCTATAAAAGGCTTCGACAAAACCATGCTCCCCCCCCCACCCCTCTTTTTTCGGTCATTACTCTTCTGGTTGGCTTGGTATGGCCCTCCGGGAATTCCTCTCCTGTGTCAACCTCTTCATCTCAAAGTAGCAATTGCTACCTACGTCCTCAATTATCTGTTGGATGTATTTCACTATTTGTCTTCCTCTACATTTTTTTGCGTTCTATAGCTCATTTTGGTACCATGGAAGTCATTCTTGATGTCTTAATGTATTTCCTATCATCCTGTTCCTTCTCCTTGCCAGTGTTTTCCACTTATTCTTTTCCTCTCAGATTCTGCGCAGCACTTCCCAGTTTCTTGCCTTATCAGTCCAGCTTAACATTCGTCTGTAAACCACATCTCAAGTCTTCGATTCTCTTCTGTTCCAGTTTACGCTCAGTCCCTAGGAGCGTTGATTTCCACATACTTCGCGGTTGAAACAGAGTTTGTAGATGACGTTCGACATTGCAGAACCCCTCCCCCTCCCCCCCTCTCTCCACCGATCCCTGAACGTTATTTGACTCGTTTTTAGTGTAGTGCGACTAACTTTAGCTGAGGAATACAAGGTGGAATCATTATTAAATTTGAATGTGATCCAAAGCGGCACCAGCCTAAGGGGTTGCCTGCCCTCAGGTGCTAGAGCAGCCACGAGCATCACCCAGCTGAATGGATGTCCATTGGATAAAATACTTTTTACGTTATTCATTGATAACAGTTGACTACTCTTTTCACAAACGACCTCTCTGACAGGTACATTTTCAACATGCTCAAAGAAGGTCTGTGAATGGCACCAAGGGTGTTATCAAACTGAACGGACCCTTTGCCGTTTTATTCACGTACGTTTCAATTATACAAAATGTAATAGTCAGCCACCAGATTGCACACAATTTTTTAACAATAGATTAACCAGATTTCGATAGTTCTAAGACTATCTTCATTAGAATGGTAAAAGTTACATGAAATCACATAACAGCTTTAAAATTTCAGCAATAGTGATCTCATCAAATGACAAGTTTTTGTTCCGTGAATCTTTTTATTCTTGACTCTTGCAAGACAAAACCGTCATTTGACCAGAGCATTGTTGCTGAAATTTTTAAGTTGTTATGTGATTTTATGTAACTTTTATCATTCCAATGAAGACACTCATACAACTATCGAAACCTGATTAATGACTTTTAAAACAAAATTGTGTGCAATCGGCTGCCTATTACATTTTATATGATTTCATACACGGGCGATAAGTTCACAGCCACAAAATATTTAAAATATCAAGCACATGTCAATATTACACCTCTCCATGACCCCGTCACAGAAGGGCGCGAAACACGTGGAATGAAAACGAATAAATACCCTTCCCGGACTCGGATAACGTTCAAATTTCGTCGCATGGTTTTGAACGGTCACTAGGGGTTCCATCCTAATGCAAATGGGGAAAAACTTTAGTTCACACTACACTCGAAAGCGTCAGACCTCGTTCAGTGGGGTTACATTCCAACGACGTGGTTAATGTTGAAACGGTTGAGTGTGTCGGCAGTGTCGCAAATTGTCAAGAAATATCGTGCTTTTGCTGTGCGAACTGTCGTTTTCGACCGCGAAGTGTGTGGGGATCTGCAACCCAAGAAAGGGGTGGTTTCACTGACGCCCTTCATACCACTTCCTAAAGGCTTTCCGTGTCGATTCCGAGCAACACTGTGTCTGAAGAGTTTTACTCAGCTAATAATAAAACAGCTTTATTTCAAAGCTGGGTGTCGCGGTGCTGTACTCCATCGCAGGGGCGTCAAAAGAAGGGATGAAATGTGGGTAAGAGTGAGTGTGCCGTCCTTCCCGTCATGTGGTACGCACAGGATGTCGTTGGAGAGAATTTTGATGATTTTTGGGACAGTTTGATATCACTGACCCACCTTACATCTCACAGGAGCTTCTGAGATGCGGTCTGTTTTTTCTCATGGGTCAAAGTCCGCAGCTCGTGGTCGTGAGGTAGCGTTCTCACTTCTCGCGCCCGGGTTCCCGGGTTCGATTCTGGCGGGGTCAGGGATTTTCTCTGCCTCGTGATGACTGAGTGTTAGGTGATATCCTTAGGTTAGTTAGGTTTAAGTAGTTCTAGGGGACTGATGACCTCAGATGTTAAGTGCCATAGTGCTTAGAGCAATTTCTCATGAGTCAGCACCTCGCTGTTTGAGGCGTAGCCGAACCTATTGGTCACTTCATAGGGCACTGCGCTCTTGAACGATTGCAGAGGAAGATTGTAGGCATGTTTGAGCCAAACATCAAACATGCATGGTAATAGGAAACGTTGACAGTGTTTCGAAAATGAAATATTTTTTATTGTTAATATAATTGACTGGATGTATGCGGGTATTTATGAAAAGACGCAAATGATGCACCGTGGAGAAGAGTACAGAAAATTAGTATGTGAGCCAATGCGCTCAGTGCAATGGGTCGCTTTCATTAGGCAAATAGATCCTTGCGAAAACAACGAGAGGTCGAATAGGGAAACTAGCCGCCAGAGACCGCGGTTGCGCCGCGAACAAAGGGACCCGCGCGGACGACAGTCGCGTGAAAGAAATCTCCAGGTACTATCTTAACGACTTTAAATGGTGCGTAGATAGTAGAAGTATTTTTGAGAATACGGTATATGTCTGCAAAACACTTAAGGTGTCGATGGTCCAGCAATTAAATAAGATATAATTTGAATAACAGGTAAACGATACATTAGTTATGAACAACAACATAACTCACGAGTTATTCACTTCTGAACGCATACTACGTCTTCACTGCAGAAGCCACGGAAAACACACAAGAGCACAGGTCGGCACTCCGAAATATTTCTATCCTCCGAGAACACGTGCAAACTCTCCACTGTCCAAGTCTTTCCGCCAACTGTGTATTCCTCGCGCCATACTCCCCAGACACCCGTGTTCTCTCCCGTAATGTTATCCCATTTCCATCAAATCTCCCCATTCACGAGCGCTGTGATTGGCTAGAGCGCCGCCATGTCTTCCAGCCAATGCACAACCACAAACATAAAACAAGTTCGATATACTGGATTTAAATTTAAATAGCTTGAAATTAAATAAATATTCCTATGGCTGGACCATAAACACCCTCTAACACACATTATTAAATACATGAACCAATTAAATAAATATATATCAAAGGTATAGAACAGAAGGTAGGCCAATAGCGTAATGTTTGTGTTTTGTAAAACGCGGTAAATATTTAACCAATTTCTTCATGAATAGTATATATCGGATATAAACAAAGACATAGATGAATAACTATATTTATAAGCATGCTGGTACCGTTTTTCCGTGTAATTGTGGAGTACTTATGGCCTGACGCGATCGATAGTAATCGGCCACTATGGCCTCCAATAACTCATGTACCGTTATCGTTACATGCCTGTAATTAATACCAATTTAGGTTTACACTAATAGCTTTCTAAGGACACGCCGATCGACGAAATCTGATGAACCGTATAGATTTTGGAAGTTCGTTGCTGGATGTTACTTGTATAATTTACAGTCAGAAACTAAACTTTAAATTAATAAAGATATTGAAAATCTGATTTCACTATCAGAAACGTTGTGCAAATAATGGTAATGTACATGTTTTTGAGGTATCATCATTCATCTGGCTGCTATTAATTGTTTATACGAACTGTGAAATGTCTGCCATTAAGGTTTCACAAAGTCCGCCATCCTTGGCACTCCCTGCATGTCTCCTTCATCGACACAGCGTGACCGTGGAATTCCCAGTCACGCGTCTGGACCATGTGCGGGGGCTGCCCTACATGCTCCACATGGTTTCTGCTGGGCAGCGGTCCGCCGAGAGGCCACGCTGACTCCGAACTTAGAATATTTCCAGGGCGCCACAACTCGCCCATTACCTCACAAACGAATGTTTGTGAAGTGGCAGGATGTTTTTCAAGCTGGTTGTGAATGTTTCTCCCGAATTGGGCTTATTACCTGGAACTGTGTACGCTGGTTAGAGATGTCACAAGTGTAGTAGCGTCAAGCATATGCTTGAATGCGACTTCGTGATATAGCTTGGTCAGCTGACTTATATGGGCGAGACTGTTAAGATTTATAACTGTAAAGGCTCCCTTGCCATGCCGTGCTTCCTGTAGTTCCATATACTGAACCTTATTAGAGCAGTCTGGCAGTAACTTGCTACGTTTAGGTTTCATTCCGCTCATATGCCCCTTTAAGCAAAATAAGGTTCTCGTGCGGTGAACTATTGCACCTTGTAACATTATGTGATTGCCTTATCATTTTAAATCATTCACTAATCGAGCAGTCGCTCGGCAAAAGCTACAGTTAGCAAATAATGTTGTGAGAATTTAAAAGGTGAACGACCTGCGATGTAACTTGCTTATTGTCGAAGCACCGTCAGAGATGCAGTGAGTTACTGACTTTCAAAACCGCGGCGCGAAAAAAGGACAGAAGAAGAACACTTTTACACATTCTTTTGATGTACGAGATATTCTCAATTAACAGTTACTCAGTTACTCGTTTTTTTCTTCTCGTGTCATTTGTAACTTGTATCGGACGCGCATGTGTTGTTGCAGTCTTCAGTCCTGAGACTAGTTTGATGCAGCTCTCCATGCTACTCTATCCTGGGCAGGCTTCTTCATCTCCCAGTACCTACTGCAACCTACATCCTTCTGAATCTGCTTGGTGTATTCATCTCTTGGTCTCCCTCTACAATTTCTACCCTCCATGCTGCCCTCCAATACTAAATTGGTGATCCCTTGATGCCTCAGAACATCTCCTACCAACCGATCCCTTCTTTTAGACAAGTTGTACCACAAACTGCTCTTCTCCCCAATCTATTCAACACCTCATTAGTTATGAGATCCACCATCTTCAGCATTCTTCTGTAGCACCACATTTTGAAAGCTTCTATTCTCTTCTTGTCTGAACTATTTATCGTCCATGTTTCACTTCCATACGTATCTACACTCCATACAAATACTTTCAGAAACGACTTCCTAACACTTAAATCAATACTCGATGTTAACAAATTTCTCCCCTTCAGAAACACTTTCCTTCCCATTGCCAATCTAAATTTTATATCCTCTCTACTTCGACCATCATCAGTTATTTTGCTCCCTAAATAGCAAATCTTCTGTATTACTTTAAGTGTCCCATTTCCTAATCTAATATCCTCAACATCACCCTACTTAATACTACTACATTCCATTATTCTCGTTTTGCTTTTGTTGATGTTCATTTTATATCCTCACTTCAAGGCTCTCTCCATTCCGTTCAACTGCTCTTCCAAGTCTTTTGCTGTCTCTGACAGAATTACAATGTCATCGGCGAACCTCAAAGTTTTTGTTTCTTCTCCATGGATTTTAATAGCTACTCCGAATTTTTCTTTTGCTTCCTTCACTGCTTGCTCAATATACAGATTGAATAACATCGGGGAGAGGCTACAACCCTGTCTCACTCCCCTCCTAACCACTGCTTCCCTTTCATGCCCTTTAACTCTTATAACTGCCATTTAGTTTCAATACAAATTGTAAATAGCCTTTCGCTCCCTATATTTTACCCCTGCCACCTTCAGAATTTGAAAGAGAGTATTCCAGTCAACATTGTCGAAAGCTTTCTCTAAGTCTACAAATGGTAGAAACGTAGGTTTGCCTTTCCTTAATCTAGCTTCTAAGATAAGTCGTAAGGTCAGTATTGCCTCACGTGTTCCAATATTTCTACGGAATCCAAACTTATCTTCCCCAAGGTCGGCTTCTACAAATTTTTCCATTCGTCTGTAAAGAATTCGCGTTAGTATTTTGCAGCCGTGACTTATTAAACTGATAGTTCGGTAAATTTCACATCTGTCAACACCTGCTTTCTTTGGGATTGTAATTATTATATTCTTCTTAAAGTCTGAGGGTATTTCGCCTATCTCGTACATCTTACTTACCAGTTGGTAGAGTTTTGGCATGTATTGTCGCCGTATTATTATTGTTAAAAATAATATTATTTTAGTGTAAAGTAAAACTGCAATACTACAAGTGCAATACTGCATAGCAGTAGATTTATTGTGCGACGTGTATGTGAAAACGTCAAAGGAATTATTTTCATTACGTGAAGAGAAGTGCCAGTCAAAACGGCATCCATGTTAAATCCTTCATTGTAGATTAAGTTCATGTATTAATTGAAATAAATTCAGAGTTAAATGGAACTGCTGTATGGACTATTTATTTAGTATAAAATCTATGTCTCACTCCGTCATGAAGTTATTTAATTTTCTTTATGTTTCCGCCAAATAAAGAGTTCACAGTCACGAATTCTTTCGTTGAAATCAGACGGAAGTTGCATGCGGCGAAATATTTTCTCCGCGCCATATTCTACTGGTAAATACATGATAAACTACGGTCCCTTAGGAAATTCATGTTGAGCTATCCAAAAATAATTATATTTTGAATAGGCATTTACTCTCCTACTTTTTTCACGAGATCATTATTTTAAACACATCTCAGACTGCCCAAGCTGAAAAAAAGTTCTGCTTCAGATTTTAATTATCATAAATACACGACGTTTATTAGGGCTGGTATATCAAATTAGGCTTCCTTATTGTGAAATAAATTTTCTGTGAACAATTTTTAAACTGTGAATAGTGTTGCTGTTGTGTTACCCTTTGGTTCCCCTTCCACACCACAGACCTTGTGCTCGCTTTTGTCTTTACCTTGGAAAAACTGGTAAAACCCAATTGTGTATCACATTGACTACAGACCACTGCCAAATGACTAAAAAAACGCCGAGACGGTGTAAATAAAACACAACAGACCTCTAATAAATTCGCACGCTAGGAAAGACAGTCACGAGCTAAGTTCAGATTCACTGCTTATAACATTCAAGCGTTGAAGTCTGAGAGCGAATTGAGAGCATGCAGGGCCCTTCATTGTTTTAATAAAAGAGATCTTGAAGAGATACTGGGAGAACTGAAAGCTGGTAGAAAGCTAGACTAACCATTAAAAATGATTTTGATTGCAACACGAAATGTATAGAGATTCAGTTTGAATCCTGAAAAGAAGAGTGAAAAATGTATTATATCCAAAAGCAAAGAATATAAAGGGAAAAATATATGTTTAGGTTTAAACGTGCCGTCAACGCAATAAAAGCCTGGACTGGAGAAAGAAATTGCCCGAGCACTTTCAAAAGAGACATAACTCCATCTAGCTGAAGCAGTTCACGGAAGTCATGAAAAACCTAAATCTTGATGGCTGGGTGAGGATTTGAACTTCCTCCCGAATACGAATACCGTTTCTTCTAGTGATCAGTACTTCGCTATCCGCCACGAATTTCTCTCTTGTGCCAAACTCTTCGCCTAAGAGTAGCACATGCACCTTACATTCTCAATTATTTCTTCAATGTATTCCAGGTAGCACCCTCTACAGCTCCGTCTAGTACCATGGAACTCACTCTGTAATGTCTTAATAGAGGTCCTATCATCATCTCTCTTGACAGTGTTTTCCGTATGTTTCACACTTCGCCAACTCTTTGGAATTTCCTCATGCGTTACCATATCAATTTTCAAGATACATCTCAAACGATTTGATTCTCCTCTTGTCAAGTTTTCTCACAGTCAGCTATTCGCTATCTCACAATGATGTGCTCAAACATACTTTCTCAGAAATTTCTCCCTCAAACGAAGGCCAACGCTTCACTCCCTGCTGCATTCGTCTGTGTTAGTCAAGTTTTTAAGTGTCGACCTTGCTTCCTCCGTCATGTGTTATTTTGCTTCCTAAGCAGCATATTTTCTTCAGCTACTCTACTTCGTTGTCACCTAATTTGTTGTTAAGTTTTTCGCTAATCTCCTTTCTGCTACTACCCATTATTTTCGTCTTTCTTCGGTTTAAATCACCGGGTGCACTCATTCACCTATTCGTTCGTTACGTCCTGCACATATTCCTCCCTTTCACTGAGGATAGGAATATCGTCAGAAAACTTATTTGTGATATTCTTTCAACCATAATTTTGATACCACGCTTCAACATATCTTTTATTTCCGTCATTGCTGCACAGACTTGTGAGTTAACGAGCATTGCGCTGTCATTTAAATATATGGACGAAATAGTCAGCCTGCAGGTATAGTGAAACGAGCCCTGTCGTCCAAGACCTCGTGCCAGAGAGGGCGCAAATTCACCACGAGAAGGGGGAACTCACGGGCGTCTATTGTCTATTGAGGCCTAAGCGCTGTAGTGTGCGAGTGAAACAGACGAGAATCTACATCATGCGGAAACCCAGTAGAAGCCGTGTGCTGCCATGGAAACAAAGCAGTGTTAAATATGTCGTATTAAATATGGCGGACCTAAGATTGGCCATAAAGGGAAACATTTATGAATACTATTAAATTCTGTAGTAATGCAAGGAATCAAGCTACAGTAATTTTAATCTGCCATCCTCTATAAAGGTTCACGGTGATCCCAATAAAACTTGAATATTGATCATATCTATAATAGTTTAGGATTTATTGTTAAAGTGAAATGAACAAGGTTTATAACAAAGACCTCAATGCTAAAATCTGAACGCTTTGGTCGATCTTAACGATCGACATTTCGTATAAAAGCACATCATTAAAATAAAAAATTTCGTAAATATAAACTCTGTAACTTTATTTGTTTCAAAGATATAGCAAATCTAAATTATCAGTATTTACAGTTAAGCATCAGATCATCATTTCATCGACACAAAACACATTGAACGATGACAGCATGACACCTTATTGAATCATTAGGTAATAGAATATTTGTTGTAAATTTTAGTGCATAATAGTTACTTTTGTTCGGTATTTATTTATCAGAAAGCACATTGGTGCAAAGCTACTAGCCATGGCCTTCAAAGTCAAGAAGGAAATTGTATTGGTTTTATGTAAAAGAATATAATGTTTCTTATGTAATGGACATTATTGTTACTTTATTTAAAACGTGAAAGTGGTCAAGCTTCGATTATTTAAATACGTTAAAATGTAAAATAATGTAGAATGAGCTCTAGCCAATCAGACGGGCGGCTTCAGGAAAGGGAACTGACCTAGTCAGTTGAGCGAGGATATTCGGCGAGCCGGGAACGGGCAGAGGGAGTGGTGGTGCAGACGGGAAAGCGGATAGTTCGGCTGGAGACACCAAAGGGTACAGTTAGGATTGAGAGGCGAAAGTGGACAGTCGGTCTTTAGACAGCTAGGAAGTGAAACGACTTAGGAAACTTAGTCTCTGAGAGGTGAGCAGCCACACGCCTGGTGTGAACTCCAACTATTCGCGTAGATAACTTGTATTTCGCAATGAGATTGTGAATGATGGAACTGTGTCAAATGGATATGCGCTTGAGTGTAACAGTAACTCTAAATACGACCACTTTCGCTATTAGTTTGCTTTCTGAATAAACATTAGTCTAACTAAATCGCAACTGTGTGGCCTTCATCATTTATTTTGTTCCGATATTATTTATTACTGTTATTACATGCTATGTTAACTTTGTATATCGCTGACTTTCCATCAGCCAGACAATTTAACCAAAGGGTCACAAGTGTCTAATTTAGGGCATGTAATGCGACATGTCCGGCTCAACCCCTAGACGAGTTTCAGCCAAGACATTTCGACGACAGGAGCCGCATGCGAGCCCGAACATCTTTGGGATGTTAGCACGGAGACTGAACAGCACAGCACCACTTCCCTTTTCATGGGATTCCAATCTTATTGTTGCCTCTTGATTCTTATCCATATTATATATCATCCGACTTTCGCTACGGATTATTTCTATTTTTCTCAGAGTTTCGAACATCTTGCACCATAACACAAAGGCGGATGCTTTTTCTAGGTCGATAAAATACTGTGAATATGTCTCTCATTATGAGTCGCAATGTCAGACCTGCCTCTCTGATGACGTTATCTTTCATAAAGTCAGAGAGATAAGATTTACTATTTTCTGCTCCATTCTTCTGCACATTACTCTTGTCAGCACCTTTGATGTACAAGCCATTAAGCTGACTGCGCGAATTTCTCGCACTTGTTTTTCCTTTGTATATTAGGGATTGTGTAGATGATACGTCCAGACGACTGGTCCTATACTCTGTTCTCTAGCAAGCATCAGGCGTACATCAAGTGAGGAAAATAGGTTTCGAGCGTTGAAAACGTTCGTTTCAGTGACGAGAGGCACGAACTTCTATTGTTTAGTTCCAGTGTACGGGTGGACAGGACTGCTGTTAAGTAGCAAGCGGTCTGATCCTAAGTCAAACAACGAGAACGTTTGTTTTCGGGGCAACCAAGTGAGGATTACCCTAAACATTTGGAGGGAGAGGTAAGAGCTGAGCCAGAGTGGCGCAAAGGGGTGTAACGGTCACACGTGTGTTACCAAAATTTTAATGGGAAGCCACTGTCTGTTGTAGGGAAATATTGGCTTTATTTTAGGATTCAGGAACTGTCCTGGCCTTTAGAGTTTACTTCACTAAAGGAATTGTGCAAAGATCTGTTCTCTGGAGTGGTTTCTTTGAATGGTCTGGACAAATTATATAGATACAATGAATTTGTTTAAATTTTGGCCAGGCAAGAGGTGTCTTGTGAGTGAACACAAAAAACAGTTCTGTTAAGGCAAAGAGTCGTCCTTCGCTGCTTCTCATTTGGACAGAGAGCAGGCGCTGTTTCTGCTCCAGGATTTGGTAATGTATCCGGAGGTACTAACAGACAGACTTGGGGTGTGTGATAAGATTCAGGAAAAAAATCAACAGCAGGTTCTGGTTCCGGTTCGCCAGTCTCCTTATCACTTTTCGCCTCCAAAGACGAAGGAATTGCACAAAATTATCGACCAACGTTTGGCTGGTGGCGCAACCAGACATTCAGTGTCCCACAACGAGTCGTCAGTCTTCTTTTACCCAAACTTAGAGCGAATGATACCATCCCGTTATTGACTACTCTGCCAATGAAAAGGTCATTTCTGAGTCAGGACCATTACCTGATTCGCATAATGGCTTCACATGATTTTACAGAGCCGAGTGCTGTGCTATACGCGGCCTTCACCAGGCCTACCACCATGTGCCTATAGTGGAGCGATCTAAACGTCTTACTGTGTTTTGCACTAACTGCAATCTATTCGAGTACAGCCGAGTCACATTTTGGTCGCCTACAGGTGGAGATGTCATGGCTCAACCGTTAGATCTCAAATTCAAATGCGTGTATGGACAATGTGGTGGTTTGTAGCTACACTTTTAACGAACATTTACGTCATGTAGGGCAAGTTCCACATCACCTGCATGAGGTGAGGCTAATGCTAAAACCATCATCTAAGGTAAATAAGGCTCGTTCAGAGATTTCTTTTTTAGGTCACATAGTGTCCGCCGACAGGTTTTGAGTATCTCACAAACACACCAAGGCCTTTCACCCGCTCCTGATGCCGAAGAACATAAATGACATTGTCAGGTTCATCAGGAGACTGACTATCTTTTTAAAATTCATCCGTAATTTTGCGCAGATGGCTATCCACTTAGACCACCAACAGAAGAAGGATGAAAGATTACAATGAGATGACAATGAGCAGGCGTCATCTGATGCTTTGAAGGTGGACTTGCCTAGTGCACCCATTCCAGCTGTAACTGATACTGATGGTGAAGTTTTCCTGCAGACGGACGAATCTGATTCGCGTACTGCTGCCAAGCTCCTCCAAGAAAATGTTGGGGAACAAGCCCGTCAGATAGGCATCCAGATCCTAGTCAGCCACAGAGAATAAACACTCTGAGTTAGAGGCGCTGTCTGAGCTGTTAGGCTTGGAACGATTTAAGTTTTACCTAGCACACAAGTCTTTCCATTTAGAAACTGATAACCAAGCACTTACTTGCATGTTGGGGAGACCCCATAAGATGAGGATAATACGGAGGTAGGCTTTTAGGATCTGACGATGTATAACAGGGACGGATAACAGGTTGGTTGATGCCCTCAGTCACATGTTCCAGCGTGAGGACAAGGTGAACGACTCCCGTCAAAATATAACGGAGTTGATTAGTGTGGAAGCACTCCTCAGGGAGATTCCAGGACCGTTTGAGAAGAGAGAGAGGGCTTCTTTTATACCGCAAGAAACAACATCTCAGAGATGGTAAAGAAGTTCCAGGATGCTTACTAAATAGAATGATGCTCTGCTGTCGAACCTGCTTCGACAGGAAGAACAAAATATGACTATCAATGGAAGTGGTTTCCCATGTATTTAGGTACTTCATTCTCTCTCTCTCTCTCTCTCTCTCTCTCTCTCTCTCTCTCTCTCCTCTCCCTCTCCCTCTCCCCCCAACCCCACCCTCTGTGTGTGTGGGGGGGGGCGAGAAGGGGAAGCACCTATGGGTATACATGAAGATCTAGAAAATGAAAGAACATCGTACCTGGCCCACATTAAATGGCAATGTTAGGAACTTAGTCTGCCAAAGTGAGGAGTGCATGAGAGCTAGGTCCAACCCTAGTACACGGCTTTGTGGAGGGGGTGGGGTATTGGAGCACCTGTTGGACAAAATATTCATTGACTACCAGTGGTTTAAGGATACCTTCTATGACTATTAATCAAAAAACGTCCTCAGTCCCAGGTTAAAAAGTCGCCACTGCTTAAATTTGATTAGGAATCATCAGCAAAGGCAGCTGAAGATTTACGGTATAAAAAGCCACCCTCATTCTTCCAGCAGCCTTGTCAAAGAGAGAGGAGAATCGGACAGAGGTTCAGGGCACCTACTTGCCCTTGAAGTGAGAAACTAACACTGAAAGGGGTAAGATTTGACATTATCAGCGGCATGAGGATGCAGAAAGGGAATGGAAACTACTACATTACAGACACATAATGTGTATCTATAGGACATTTGGCCTGTAAATGAAAAAGCGTCGTCAAAGGGAGGGGAATGCCAAGGGGAGCTGACCATGAGAAAAGATCGAATAATCAATGAAATCGTAAGGTTTTACGAATCGGTGTGAGGAATGACGAGTTTGAATGGTAGGAAAGCTAGACAACCTGAAAGTGAAATGCTAAGGAACAGTGTAGATATAGATGGTTGGATGAGTATATCAATAGCAGCAGAAAGTGGTATAACAGGAGTTGCATTCGTTATGAACAGTAAGTTAAGGCAGGGAATGAGTTGCTGCGAACAGTTCAGTGATAGGCTTGTTCTCAGCAGAATTGACATGAATCCATCAGCAACAACAATAGTTCACTTTCGCATGACGATGTCGCAAGCAGATGAAGAAGACATAGAGAAAGTATATGAAGCTACTGAACAAGTAATTCCTTTCGTGAAGGGAGTTGAAGATCTGATAGTAATGGAGGCTTGGAATGCGGTTGTAGGAGAAGGGGTAGAAGAAAAGATTATGGGAGAATATGAGCTTGGTAGAACGAGAGAGTAGAAAGACTTGGTGAGTTCTCAGATAAATTTCAGCTACTAATAGTAAATACTCTGTTTACGAATCACAAGAGGATAAGGTCTGCTAGGAAAAAGCAGTAGATACGCAGATATTTCAATTAGATTACATCAAGGTCAGTCAGGGACCATAAGAGGCACGCATGAGCGGATGTAGACTTCGACCATAATTCAATAATGACGGAGAGCACGCTGACATCAGGCTAGTGAGGAAGACTCATTAACAAAGAAATGGGAATGGAAGTACTATGGAAGGAATAGACACACTTGAAGTTATCTAAGGCTACGGACTGTGCGTCAATGTATAGGTGAGTAAGTAGCTCAATTGAAGAGGAATGGATATCTCTAGAATGAGTAATTACGTAAGTTAAAAAGAAAACCTTATGTACATAGGAGATAACTGCCAGGAATCCGTGAGGAATAGAAGAAATACTACAAGTTATCTTCTAAAAAAGAAAGTACAAAAACGTCCAGGGATATTCAGGAATCCAAAAACGCAGTTGACTTAGGAACAAAGTAAGTAGGAAGTGCATGGAAGATAAGGTGAAATGGCTGCAAGGAAAATGTTAAACAATCGAAAAAGAAATCATTGTTACAAGGACTGACTCAGCATATAGAATATTCAAATTAAACGCTGGTAAAATTAAAAGCAAGGGAGGTAACGTGAATTCCACTTTTAAATGCAGAGTAAATAGCGGACACGTGGAAAGAGTACATTGAAGGTCTCTATGAGAGGGAATATTTGTCTAATAATGTTACAGAAGAAGGAACAGTCGCTGATAGGGAACAGACAGGGGATACACTATTAGAATCAGAATTTAAAAGGGCTTTGGAATACTTAAGATAAAATAGGGCAGAAGGGTCAGATAACTTTCCAGCGGAATTTCTAAAATAATTGGGTGAATCTGCAACAACGACTAAGTTGGTTTGTAGAATGTATGAGACTGCCAAAAAACCAATCAGACTTTCGGAAAAATGTTATCCAAACAGATTGAAAGGACAGACAAAAATCTAGAAATACCGCACAGTCAGTTTATGCATCCAAGCTGTTGACCAAAATAATATACAGAAGAATAGGAAAAAAGTGAGTACGTATTATATGACGACCAGTTTGGCTTTACGAAACATGCTGGTCCAGAGAGTTTGTTCTCACGTTGCGGTCGACAATGGAAGCAAGACTGAAGAAAAATCAGGACACGTTCATAACATCTGTCTGACTGGAAAAAGCATTCAGCACTGTCATTGAGTGTAGCAATACAACCAGCGAATCTTGTCACTGATATCCATTCACCTTGAATTTTAATTTCACTCTTCGACCTTTCTTTTATTTGTCATTCAGACTGATTATCAAAGGCGGTTGACTTCATCCCTGCCTTACACCCTTGTTCACCCGAGCACACGTTCTTAATCTTCCACTCAAAATTTTCTCTCTTAACTTTTGAACATACATTTGTAATACCTCTCTTTCCCTATAGCTTGCTCCCATTTCTCTTAGAATTTCGAACTTCTTGCACCGTTTGACATTGTCGAAGGCTTTCCCATGTGCGTGACTTTATTTTGATTTTTCTTTGGTCTTGCTTCCATTATCAGCCACAATATCAGAATGGCCGCTGGTGTTTTACCTTTACTACAGACAAACTGATCGTCATGTAACAACGTATCCTCAATTTTCTTTTCCGTTCTACTGTATATTACTCTAGTCAGCTGCATGGATGCAAAAGCTGTTGAGTTGATCGTGGGAAAATTCTCTCACTTGTCGGCTCTTGCAGTTTTCGGTATTGTTTGGACGATGTTTCTTCGAACGTTAGATGGCATATCGGCAGACTTATATACATTCTATACATGAATGTGAATAGTCGTTTTGTTGCCACTTCACCCAAATGTTATCCATCCCTTCAGCCTTATCCGATGGTAAGTATTCCTTCTTAAATTCTGATTTTAACACTGAATTCTCTACCTCTTCTACGTCGACTCCTGTTTCCTCTTCTACGACGCCATCAGAAAGCCTTCCGCCTGATACACGCCTCCACATGCTCTCTCCTCTCTATTTGGCAGTGGAATTCCTACAACCCTTACTTTTAATTGCAACAGGATTCTTTTGTCTTTACTATATGCTGAGTCAGTCATTCTAAATCATTTCTTTTTCAGTTCCTTCACATTTTTGATGCAGTCATTTCGCCTTAGCTTCACTGCAATTACTGTTCATATCATTCCTAAGTGACTTGTATTTCTGTATTCCTGTATTTTCTTGGATATCTTTGGACCTCCTTTTTTCATCGATCAGCTGAAGTATTTCTTCTGTCATCCATTGTTTCTTCGTAGCTATCGTCTTTGTATCTATGTTTTTCTTTCCAACTTCTGTGATTGCCCTTTATAGTGACGTCCATTCCTCTTCAACTCAACTGCTTACTGAGCCAGTCCCTATCGCAGTATCTATATCCTCAGAGAACTTCAAGTATAGCTCCTCACTCCTGAGTACTTTTGTATCCCACTACTTTGTGCATTGATTCTTCCTGACTATTCTCTTAATTTTCAGCCTACTCTACAGCATCTGAAAATATCTGCTCCTGGAAACGCTGTAGAATGAAGTATTTGATTTCGGAATCTGTGTCTGACCATGATGTAATGTAACTGAAATCATCGAGTATCACGCTGCCTTCTCCAAGTATACCACTTCCTCTTGCGATTCTTGAACAGCGTATGCAGTATTATTAGCTGAAAGCTATTGCAGAATTCAATTATTATGTCTACTCTCTCATTCCTAGTACCAATCCCATTTTCCACGTGACCCTTTCTTCTGCTCCTTCTCCTAAAACCGCATTCCAATCCTCCATGACTATTAGAGTTTCATCTTCCTTTACGTACTGTATTTCCCTTTCAGTATCCTCAAATGCTTTCTCTATCTCTTCATCTTCATCTTGCGACGTCGGCATGTACATCTGAACTATCGTTGTCGGTGTTGGATTGCTGTCGATTCTGAGGATAACAACACTACCAATGAACTGTTCACAGTAATAGGTTTTCACAGGAAGTTATTCTGTCTTACTTTCCTACACATAAAGAATCCCACTCTCGTTACAACTTTTTCTGCTGCTGTTGATGCAATCCTATACCCATCTGACAAGAACTCTTAGTCTTCCGAATGGGGGCTCCATATGGTTCCCAAGTTGTGCAGCGACCACAGACCATAAAATTACTAAATAAGCAGCACCCATTCCCAAGATCATGTTTTCTTTATTTAATTTTGCATATCGATTTCGACTGATTAACAGCCATCGCCTGCCGCGGTGGCCGAGCGGTTCTAGGTGCTTAAGTCCAGAGCCACGCGACTGCTACGATCGCAGGTTCGAATCCTGCCTTGGGCATGGATGTTCGTGATGTCCTTAGGTTAGTTAGGTTTAAGTAGTTCTAAGTTCTAGGGGACTGATGACCTCAGATGTTAAGTCCCATAGTGCTCAGAGCCATTTGAACTATTTGAACAGCCATCATCGGTGCTTTCAACGTGTATGTTTCCTGAGTAATAACGCTGTCTTAAACAGACGTCAAACATAGAGTGACGATCACTCCATGTTTGACGTTTAAGACAGCGTTGTTACTCAGGGAACATACACGTTGAAAGCACCGATGATGGCTGTTAATCAGTCGAAATCGATATGCAAAATTAAATAAAGAAAACATGATCTTGCGACTGGTTGCTGCTTATTTAGAAATAATTCTTTGTCTTCTTACAATTTCACTTCAGTGACAAACCCCCCCACCCAATACATCTATAATGAGCCTTAGCATTTCACTTATCAGATTTTCTAGATTTCCTGCCACGTTAAGGCATATGAAATTCGTCCCGAGTCATAGAACGTTATTCTTTCGTTCTTTATCTCGGGGCCACTTCACACCTGGGAGTCCCCTCAAGAGACCCGAATGGCGGACTAGCCCGAAATCTTTTGCCGACGGGAAGGCCGACAAATTTTCAGCTACCGGCCACGTGACCTGTGGATGCACGTGATGCGTCTTTAATACAGTGCTTTCCATTGCCTTCTGCATCCTGATGCCGTCGATCGTTGCTGATTCCTCCTGCTTTAGGTCAGTTTGTCACCCCAAGGTCAAGAGAGTGCCTTGTGTCTGTCTGGTCCTCTGCCCTCCAGGCAATGAGGGTGACTTCTTATGCTGGAATTTTTCGGCCGCCATTGCTGACGATTTTCATTCAAAATGTAAGCGGTGGTGGCGATCTAACCCAGGACCAACGACGTTTTGTTGCTAATCACACGCTACTCCCTTGTCCCCCTTTTCTTTACAATATTGAGTGATAGAGAAAATGTTTGTAACGACAGGAAGGAATGGAAACAGTCAGCTTCGGGCTTAATGGAGACAATGTGGGTAGCTGTCGAATCGCGAGGCGTGGCTACGATGCCTCCCACCCCTCTCCCCCTTTCCTTTGCAGCTCTGCCTCATGGTATTTGTTTTTAATCCTTACAACTCGCTGCAAAAAAAAATTGTTCAAATGGCTCTGAGCACTATGGGACTTAACATCTGTGGTCAGCAGTCCCCTAGAACTTAGAACTAATTAAACCTAACTAACTTAAGGACAGAATGATAGTCTGTAACAACTGTGAATGGCCTTCCATAGTGACACTGTCGAAATCTACACATGGCCCAATTCACTGCAAGACATTCTCTTCCTGCCGTTGAGTAGTTTCTCTAGGTTTTTGTAAGTGTCCTAGAGGCATAGGTTATAAGCTTCTCTTTTCCTTCCGAAATTTGCACCAGAATTGCACCGACCCCATACCATATGTGTGTAGTTGTGTAGGTGCTCTCTCTTCATCCAGGCCAAGTACAGGGTCAGTCGTCAGAGCTTTTCACAGCACATCAAAACAATCTTGTTGAGCACCACTACAAATAAATTTGGAATCGGCTTTCAACAACTGTTGGAGTGGCCTGGCTTTGATACACAAGTCTTTGATAAAACGTCGGTAATAAAAACATAATCCGAGGAAGCTTCTCACGTCTCTAATACTTTTAGGGATATATAATTCCCTTATAGATCTCACCTTTTCTCGGTCTGGCCGCACAACTTCCTTTGATACAACGTGCCTAAGTATTTTGATTTCTTTTCCTTCGTATACCTAAACGAATGACACATCTGAACCGTGAATTTCCTTTCAAAATCTCTTCTTAAGAATTTACTTTATTTACTAGCGATTCATCAAGAACATTAACACATTTAATCACACTATGTGAGCGTGGAAGTAGTTGCCAGGGAGTAACTCATAAAATTAAAATTAAATTGCTTTTAACAAATGGGAATTTTATTCCTAAAAGCCTTTTTTTTTTAGAAACAGATTTAAAATTATAAGCAGAAAGCACCCTCTATATATCAAGTTAAAATTTATTCAGAGGCAGAAATAAATAAATTTCTGAGTGTATGAGCTTTTGGGCTGAGAACCTTACCGCTCCATTTTGACAGGGCCGCAGTCGCTACCGCTCACAACAACCTCTGAAAGACTACACAGGTGCAAATCTGCAACACACCAGATTACCTTGAAGTAGAAGTTTTTAACAATTCACACAAACACACAAACTGCACACCCCATAGGAGGGATGGGAATGGTACAAAACACTGAAATGAAAAGATTAACTTGCCACCGAAGGTGCAACTTTATTTTAGCTTCTAAGAAAAGTCTTACGATGGAAGGGTGGCAACTTTATATACTAAAACGACCATCTAAATAAAAGCCCATGAAATGCAATCTTCATAAAATTATACAAGGCCAAACATGCTTTACAGTTCACTTATACCGCCTCTCAAGATGATGGGCAAGATAAAAACATATTTCAATAATTGGGCCATTACACTTCAAGCAATAAACTCGTTAACACACCGAATCCGACAAACATGACAGAGGCAGCTATTAGCGTACGACAGATTGATAGGGAGATTACAGAACAACCCGAACCGCAGGTTGCTCTCAGCTGCCCCTACTCCAAAAGGGAAAAACAGAGCACCCAATTCATGAAGAACCACCTTCCCGCAGGTGGGCAAACGGGGAAGAATGGTGGGGCGACCCCAAAACAAGGCGGCTGGTGACCTCACCAAGAAAACCAGTAGAATTTAACAAGTAAATGAAACAGCACATGACCAGTCACTTAACTTCTAATATTCTGCGATTTCTGGCGAAGACCTGGCGCAGTACCCCCTAAACTCTCTCCCGATCCGTCCGCTGCCAGCCGCTTCAACGGACGCAGGAAGGTGCGCCCATCTCCCGTCTCACGGCGTCGCAGCTTGCACAGGCGAGACCGATGTCGTGGGTTGACTCCTGTTGCTCTCATGTCGGCCGCGAAGCCACTACACCTCGCAATACGCCGCGGCCCACTGGATTCACGTGGCGACCTCACATGCGTTGACGCTCAAGTCGGACAAGTCATCTTGTGTCTCAGTGCGCGACCGACCAACCGATGGATCCAACCACCAATGAACTTAGGTTAGTTAGGTTTAAGTAGTTCTAAGTTCCAGGGGACTGATGACCTCAGAAGTTAAGTCCCATAGTGCTCAGAGCAATTTTGAACCCAACATAGAACTGATGTAGAGCATGCAATACGTTCTTTTGTGCTGTCTTGAGAGACGTGATACATACACGTCGACAGCGAGTCTCTTATCGAACGTGATTCATCCACGACCACGAAACGTGTTTGAATAACATCCTGAAACCTTTCCATTGTCGGTGCTTGAACCGAAACAATTGCGCCTATCCATGCCTGACGTCTGCAATCCGTAGCCGAACCTCATGCACATATTCATAAAGATCATATCAGAGAGAGTAGTACACTTCTAGTATCCTCCGAAATGTCCGCCTTCCATCAACGTAGAATCGTATCAGCGTTTGTTTGAGCCTCAGCTTTGCCAGATGGACCCATCATTCCAAAATGAAGGTTCATCGCGCAGTTGAATGAAGACTGCGATCCCACACTTCCCGTATCACTTCATCGAGAGAAGGATCCTAACAGTGCTCCACATTCAGCGTCGAAGGGGGTCGAAATAGTTGTGATTTTCTGTTTTATACTCTTTGATCGTTATGTAGAATTTTTAACTTCCAGCACTGAGGATGGTCACTAAGTGACCGAAAATCGATTTTGCGGATAATAAAACAAAAAAATATGACCAATGCTGTTTCTCCTTCTAAGTTTCATAGAATGTCGTGTGTAAATCAAAGTAAAAGTTGAAACGTCCCCTTTGAACAATTATACAAGACTGTGCTTAAACTGACACACAATATTCTTTTAGCGCAACGCAATCTGACTTTCAGTAATCCCTACAAAAGAATGGCCCTGACTAACATTAACCTATGCCTTTCACAAATCACTTACCCCACACAAATCTTGGTTACTAGAACTACTGCAATACAGCGAGCACCACTACTGCCAGCTAAATAAAAGATTCAAACTATGGAAGGCACTAACTACTGATAGGTACAGTTTTCAAATGAAAGATTTTATTAGAGAACAAACAATGTATTTACCCTAATAGTCATAATATATATATATATATATATATATATATATATATATATATATATATATATATATATATATATCAGTTCATGACATACAGTCTTACAAATTTAAAAACTCCGCCATCTCTCTCCCCACGTCCACCACTGCTGGCGGCTCACCTCCAACTGCGCAACGCTAACGCCGCTAACAGCCAACTGCCGCTGCCCAACACTACAATGGCAGTCAACAATACAAACCAGCCACAGACTGCACACAGGACAGCCAGTGATTTTCAGAGCGCTACGTGGCGTTACCAGTAAAAAAACCTAAACAGCCTACTTACATAGCCCCCAGGCTCCCCACAAAAAATTTTATAAATTGTTTTGGGCACTAGCCAATAATGATTTGATAAAATTTTTCATAATTACAATTAAAATAACAAAGAAATCAAATTCACACACTTATCGATACAATGTTGGTCAAAAGCTAAAATTTTTTCACAGTCCATAAAGACAGCCCTGATCGTTCATCACAGTAGACTAGCAGTGTTTTTGCTCAATGTCTGAGCAGTAAAAGAAAATGCACACAGAAGTAGTGGATTTCCATGCAGTCTTGAAGAGATAGTGTTGTCCTTCCAACGGAAAGACAGTGTTGACTCTTGACATGCTGACAGGTAATGGGCCACAACAGAGCAAACCCACAGCAGAGTCAGTCGAAGTTTTGAAGAATATTGATAGATTGGTCATCACAGAGCAGACCCACTGTAGTCCTAGTAGAGATTATGGTATTGGTGGGCCACCAGAGGTGCAGACCCATTGCAGTCCTTGTAGAAATAATGGAATTGGTGAGTCATCAAGGGTGTAGACCCACTGTAGTCCTTGTAGAGATGGCTAGCAGCCAACTGTTGTGACTGTGCAGGTGCACAATCACCATCGAAGAGTCTTGTGGACAATATAGCAAGTCCATGAACCACCACTTGTCCACTCAAAAAGAATTTGTTTGAAATGTCCTTAGAGCCAGCAATGCTGTTATCCAGTCCCTTGCTGAATTATTAACACATGTGCAAACACTATCAGTCCCTACTTCTCACATATTGTCCATATACTGTGACCAACAGAAAAGTGTGCAATGAAATGTAATTTACAAGTTACTTAATTTCATGAACTGGTGTCAATTAGAATTTTATAACATAAGAATATAATAACAAAGGTACAAAATATATCATTAAAGAACATAATAGAACAGATAACATTTGCAATAATACAGGCTTTACAAAAGAATCGAAACAACATATACATCAGTGTTACAGGAAATTTGACATAAGTACATACAAAATGATCAGGATAACTTTTGAAACATCAACTTCACACATGAGCATTAGAACAAAACAGAATAAATAATGTGTAAACATCTTTACAAAGTAAATAACATGTTATTAATGCAAATTATATTTGAGGATAACAGTATTCCTCATCATAGTGAATGTAGCTTAGTATTAGAAGAGAAAAAATTCTATGAAACAGTACACAGAGACAGGAAGAAAACAAATACACAAGGGTACACAAACACATAGTGGGATAACACAAAACAAAAGGACAACGTTTGTTTTCAGGGTAAAATTTGGTACTGCAGTCCAACCCAAAACATCATTCCATAGATCGTCCCTCTTATTTCAACATTTGCTCCAGCCAAAAAAAATTCTATCCAAGACTGATTTCTGTATTCTGTTCACATCCTCTTTCAAAAATAGTTTTTCTCCACTGTACACAACTTTTTTGGCCAAACCATTTTCTTATAGCTTCTCAATGCTTTTCTTCCAATTCATAATATTTAGTTTCTTATATAGTCTACCCCCTCTTAAACTAACTTAAACCTACTGAGCTCAGATGCTAAACTAAGGGACGACGCAATGCAGCAGCACAAAACAATTAACACAAACAGAAATGACAAAAAAATGCAAATTGGCAAAAAAGGCAGCAATATAGGACTTAGCAAAGCATATGCAACATTACAACTAATATGAAGCAATGAACAGCAACAAGAAAAATAAATCAGTAGTAAAACTGGCTTAACAGAGTAATACAAAGTGAAATTCAGTAACACTATGCCTGGCAAACAGCAGAAGCAAATGCAATAATTTATATCTAAACGTGACAGAGCTCAAGCAGAAAAAATATTACAGTAAAGACAACAATGCAGAAAAGGGAAATTTCTACTCACATATTAATAACTATGTCATTAAAGTGGTGCACCACAAAAGCTAATTCTACAAAAGATATTACCAAGTAGTTGAAAAGAAAACTAAGTATGCAGTAACTGTTAGTAATCCCTTCTTATTGTTCTTTCCTTTCCGAGTGCTCCTTTTTCTAAGAACGTGGATCATAAAATGATTATCTAATAGATCTGTTGACAGGAAGAGTTCACATTAGCAAATGCATTTAATTTTATTTTATAAAACCAATGCTGCAACACAGCTGGGAACCAGATATCAAATGAAATAAGCAACTATGAAAGGCAAAGCTTAAAAATATTATTCAATAGTCATGTGACATATCATAAGTTAGTACAAATTCTCTCAAATCTCGTAGAAAGACGCTTGTTATTATCAGGTGTGCAGATGTAAGTAAGTATCTTTCCAAGTAATGAGCGTGTCGTTTTTGCGATGCTTTCAACAAAGGAATGTCAATAGCGAGAATAATGGCCTCTTTTTTTCTTCTTGTGCCTATGAAAGGCACACACTAATGGCTTGTTTACAGGTGGCTGTCGCTTAGCTGGGTGCCCACGACGCATTACGTGCAGGTGGTCACTTAACTTTCTTACCGAAATATTTACGACACCAGTTTCCGCTACAGTGGCAGTCTCGTATAAAAATTTCACAGGTCGACAATTTGCGTTACAAATGTGTTGAAACAGAATCCTATAAATATAGCAGTGTCAAAATTTTTTTTTGCCAGCATTGTGATACAGTCACGCATTTACATACATTTCATAACTCTTAAAGTACGATTCTCGGTTTCCAACATCCTTTTTCACAAACCAGAGTCCCTAACCACTACTCATTATTCCTTACCTTATTCGTCGACACTTCTTCAATATTTCATCATAACAGATACGTAGCATAACCAAATAACTCATGTAGCATCAGCTTAAACTTACCTCAGCAGCATAATTCACATCGTCGTCGTAATAATAACATCATAACACCTCAGTCAAATCTCATAAACGTCATAGCTTTCTGCAATAATTTCAAAACCTAAAAAAAATTCTCTGCTCATGTCAAAAGTGTCATCTACCTCAAACGTACTTTAAAAATAATGATCTCATACCAAATACATCATTCAAAGCTCTCATAGTATCACAATAGTTCTGAAAAAATATGAACATTTCACAAAGTTCAGACAAAATACCATTTCATAAGTGCGAAGTTATCCAACCGTGTAATTACGTAAACATCTGTCACTGATGTAATGTAATAAATGTTTGTTTCTCTCAGTTAAATGATCAGGTAGCTGTGTAATTTATGTGTTAGAGAAATACGGTACCGATGTGTAAAGTTGTATAAGCAAATACCATTTTAGCTAGGGCTCCTTGCGCTTGCCACACACATGGTACACAAAGTAAGCGTGTACCCCTCTGAGGATTGATGTAATTATACCCTCAGGTGTTACAGATTACAGCAATGGAATGAAATGTATCACGGAAAACCTTTGTATCATTGTACTTCAAATATCTTTAAAAAATAAATGTTTTAAGTACAAAACTAATCACTCAAATACGTGTACTGTAGCGCTAAACTGTGCCTCTTGTTGTAAGATAATCTCTGTGGAAGTGTCGTAGTTATCGTCTTCTGTAAGCTAAGTTCTGCAGAAGTCAATGTACTTACCTCATGATAAACAAAAGTGAAATGCTTTGCGTATAGATATCGTAGTTACTACGCTTATTGCCATGATGAAGTAAGTACTGTACTGTAACGTATTGTTGTGCTACAGAAAAGGCTGTCTCATTGTAGCTATACCTCAAAAGTTACTATCAAAACATGTTTTACTTTCCAGAAGAATTCAGAAAGACTGTGCAGATATAAAACAGATACACCGCAAAAGCAACATTGTAAATTGTCACTCATTAGTAGCGTCGTGATATAATCGTGTAGCTGTCACATACACTCCTGGAAATTGAAATAAGAACACCGTGAATTCATTGTCCCAGGAAGGGGAAACTTTATTGACACATTCCTGGGGTTAGATGCATCACATGATCACACTGACAGAACCACAGGTACATAGACACAGGCAACAGAGCATGCACAATGTCGCCACTAGCACAGTGTATATCCACCTTTCGCAGCAATGCAGGCTGCTGTTCTCCCATGGAGACGATCGTAGAGATGCTGGATGTAGTCCTGTGGAACGGCTTGCCATGCCATTTCCACCTGGCGCCTCAGTTGGACCAGCGTTCGTGCTGGATTTGCAGACCGCGTGAGACGACGCTTCATCCAGTCCCAAACATGCTCAATGGGAGACAGATCCGGAGATCTTGCTGGCCAGGGTAGTTGACTGACACCTTCTAGAGCACGTTGGATGGCACGGGATACATGCGGACGTGCATTGTCCTGTTGGAACAGCAAGTTCCCTTGCCGGTCTAGGAATGGTAGAACGATGGGTTCGATGACGGTTTGGATGTACCGTACACTATTCAGTGTCCCCTCGACGATCACCAGAGGTTTACGGCCAGTGTAGGAGATCGCTCCCCACACCACGATTCCGGGTGTTGGCCCTGTGTGCCTCGGTCGTATGCAGTCCTGATTGTGGCGCTCACCTGCACGGCGCCAAACACGCATACGACCATCATTGGCACCAACGCAGAAACGACTCTCATCGCTGAAGACGACACGTCTCCATTCGTCCCTCCATTCACGCCTGTCGCGACACCACTGGAGGCGGGCTGCACGATGTTGGGGCGTGAGTGGAAGACGGCCTAACGGTTAGCGGGACCGTAGCCCAGCTTCATGGAGACGGTTGCGAATGGTCCTCGCCGATACCCCAGGAGCAACAGTGTCCCTAATTTGCTGGGAAGTGGCGGTGCGGTCCCCTACGGCACTGCGTAGGATCCTACGGTCTTGGCGTGCATCCATGCTTCGCTGCGGTCTGGTCCCAGGTCGACGGGCACGTGCACCTTCCGCCGACCACTGGCGACAACATCGATGTACTGTGGAGACCTCATGCCCCACGTGTTGAGCAATTCGGCGGTACGTCCACCCGGCCTCCCGCATGCCCACTATACGCCCTCGCTCAAAGTCCGTCAACTGCACATACGGTTCACGTCCACGCTGTCGCGGCATGCTACCAGTGTTAAAGACTGCGATGGAGCTCCGTATGCCACGCAAACTGGCTGACACTGACGGCGGCGGTGCACAAATGCTGGGCAGCTTGCGCCATTCGACGGCCAACACCGCTTTTCCTGGTGTGTCCGCTGTGCCGTGTGTGTGATCATTGCTTGTACAGCCCTCTCGCAGTGTCCGGAGCAAGTATGGTGGGTCTGACACACGGGTGTCAATGTGTTCTTTATTCCATTTCCAGGAGTGTATAATAACCACTGCGTCAACTGGTATCTCACAGAAAGTACTTTAAATCCAGAATGTATTTTCAAGTAAACCAAAATGTTGCATTAAAATCTCATTAGCAGTACTGGTAAATGTTCTAAGTATGTGAGCCTTATGGTCGTTACGTAATCGTGCCACTAACAAGCAAGAATGTAAACACACACAATGACACTGTGTCGTCTGTTCACAATAACAATGCATTCGTAATTTATGTTTAAATAAGTTCTCTTGGTTCTTGACTGGGATTTAACTTCAAACATTGTTGCATGTTAACAATTTCTTAAGTCTGACAAAGCATACTAGTAATGTAAAGTGAAAAGTTATATGGCAAAGACAAAGTTAAAAAGCAGATTATCTTTCAATAAACGGTTTTACATGTCAAATGTGGTGTAAACCTTTATTCTTCCTAGTACGCAGAGTTTCAACTTCAAAGCAATTATCATGTGGTATAGGTCGATAAGGAACACTAAAATTTTTCTCAAGGTTAACGTCTGTTATTTTTCGCTCCTCCAGCCGGCGCACGTGGCTGTCTGCAGTGCGAGTCATTGTCCATCTCTTTGTTGGCGCGCGCCGTTATCGGGATTAGGAGACCTAACTTCTATAAATTCACCTTATCGAGAGGGCCCTGACCTGTTTGAAGCTCGCCAGTTCTGATGGAATTCAGGTCTGTCGTTTTGTCGGAAGTTTCCATAGTTTCTTTCTTGTCAGTCACGTGGTGGAGAATTTCTCGCTGAATTGTAACTGCGCGCTGGACCATTGAGTCTAAAGTTATTCTGTCTCCCTTGATAATAATTATTTTGGTTCCCATATTGTCTGTTTCTCTGATTGTCTCTGTGATAGTCACTACCGCGGAGAGTTGATCTTTCCCTGTAATTAATACTACTCTGCCAACGGTTGTCATACGGGTGGTGTCTGTTTTGGTCACGACTTGTATTGTGAGAATAGCCTTGTCGTGTCCAGTTATAATTTCTTTCATCGCGGAATTATGACGGATGTGACCTGTAATTGTTGTGTTCCTGGTTTCGATTTCCGCGATTGTCAGTGTCAATTTCCAATTCTTGCAACAGTCCCTGAAAAGCTTCAATGTCCTCTTTGCAACGTCCTACCAAAATAATATGTCGTAAATGTTCAGGCAATTTGTTTAAGCAAATGCTGATGAGTTCTGATGGGCTGTATGGGTTTGAAAGATACTGATTCTTATGTAACATCAAAATATTTCACAAGACTGGAAAATTCAGATTGTTCGAAATGTTTCATCATAATGACGCTATGTTTTACTCGGTCTTGTGTAGCTTGAGACCAATATGCTGAGAGGAAGGCATGATAAAATTCTCCTTCACTGTGGCAATCGTGAATGACCGATCGCATTCTTACAGGTGGTTCATTCTCTAAGTAGCCACACATAAATTCTAATCTGTGTTCTAATGATCAGTTGGGAGGAAAACAATGAGAGAATTGATGAAGCCACGCTTGTGGATGAATGTCGTTGCCCGAATTCTTAAATGGTTTGAATTTACGTGTAGTAATGAACAGCTTATAGACAAAATCATCATGTCGGCGAGTCGCATGTCGGTCACTGTTACGTCGTTTTGGCGGTTCCATCACAAAATTCGCTGTACCTTGCCAATTTCTTTCATAATTTCCGAAGTGCCCTGTGTTATTATTTTGTGTTATTATTTAGCTGATCCGAAAGTTCAACTACTTTCTCTGATAATGAACTATTTCCTCCATGTGTCTTTCTGAACCAATTTACAGAGTATCTACTGTGTCTTTTAAGTTTTATTGAGTTTTTGCAAGTTGCGTAACCGAATCGGTAGACGCAACTGAGTCAATTTAAGTTTGCAAGGTCCCATGATTTTCATTAACAATAGTTTACAGTTCTTTTATGGTAGCTTCGTGATTCTGTAATGCATTTTCATGCCTCGAGAAAATAGGTTGAAAATGTTCACAAATTTGTGTTTTTACATCATTACAAGACTTTTTGACATTTCGATTCGATTTTATGCAACTCAGTAGTTAAATCTTCACATGTTTGTTCAAGCGTATGTTCCACTGAGTCTAACTCTTGAAGCTTTTTTTCCATTGCGTCTAACTTTTGCTGTGTTTGTCTCTGATTTTGTTCCATTGTGTCTAACTTTTGAAGATTTTGTCCCAAGATTCTGTAATGCATTTTCATGCCGCGAAAAAATAGGTTGAAAATGCTCACAAATTTGAGTTTTTACGTCATTATGGCCTTTTTGACATTTCGATTCGATTTTATGCAACTCAGTAGTTAAATCTTCACGTGTTTGTTCAAGCATATGTTCCACTGAGTCTAACTTTTGAAGCTTTTGTTCCACTGCGTCTAACTTTTGCTGTGTTTGTCTCTGATTTTGTTCCATTGTGTCTATCTTTTGAAGATTTTGTCCCATTTGTTTCTGATTCTGTTCCATTTGTTGCATTAATTGCAATAATAATGTATTACTGTCTGGAATCTGTTTCTCTATGCTTTTTGGCAGTGCATTTTCACCGGCAACATTCACATTTTGACAGGCAGAAAATGTGTCTTGACTCATTTGAGAAAACGGTGAGGACCCAAAACCTAATTCTACAGTATTTGCAAGATTGTGCCCTGTCATTTTGGAATTCTGAGGCGAGCTGTTGCCGACCGATCGATCGATAATGCTTCCCTGTTCACTAATTGTTTTATTGTCTACACCATTATTTGCCGCCCGCTCCATTTCCCTATGCACAATTACCAAATTACTACTTCGAATGTCTGTTAATTCACTACACAGTGGTGCTGATAAGATACGCTCATCGTCACTATTATTTCTCAGTTTACTATGGAGCCTAGTGTTACGTTTTTCACACGCCATTATTGTCACAATATTTCAAACGATAACACAGAAAAGCACAATTTGAAGAGCAAAAATAAGAGAACACATTAACATAGCACTGAAAGTAATATCTAGTTAATTGCAAGCGCAGCTGCGAAATACTTCGTGCAAAACTACATGCATGCCACAACTGTTTTACTGTACGACAATGAAAGACTGCAACTACAAAGGAGATTCTCTCTACAATTACGCGCTAGCAATAAACGATAGCTACACTAATTACACAAACTACAAGAAAAATATCAGAAGATTCCAGTGAGGTATCCACGGCTAAGGGTTGACATATGAAACATCCCCTTAGAAAAATTATACAAGACTGCTGAAACTGACACATAATATTCTTTTAGCACAACGCAATCTGACTTTCAGTAATCCCTACAAAAGAATGACCCTGACTAACATTAACGTATACCTTTCACATATCACTTACCTCACAAAAATCTTGGTTACTAGAACTACTGCAATACAGCGAGCACCACAACTGCCAGCTAAATAAAAGATCCAAACTACGGAAGGCAGTAACTACTGATAGGTATAGTTAGCAAATGAAAAATTTTATTAGAGAACAAACAATGTATTTACCTTAATAGTCATAATTTATATATCAGTTCATGACATCCAGTCTTACAAATTTAAAAACTCCGCCATCTCTCTCCCCACGTCCACCACTGCTGGTGGCTCACCTCCAACTGCACAACGCTACGCTCCGCTAACAGCCAACTGCCGCTGCCCAACACTACAATGGCAGACAACAATGCAAACCAGCCACAGACTGCACACAGCACAGCCAGTGATTTTCAGAGCGCTACGTGGCGTTACTGGTAAAAAAACCTAAACAGCCTACTTACAAAGTCACTGCAGTCAGTGGATGACATCGAAAGCCAAATTCCTAGTATACATCCTATCACATATATAAAATCTCTCAAGGTTACTGCTAGAAGCAGAAACAAAATAGCAAATCTGAGAAGATTTCGCTATTTACAGAACCAAACATTCTGTGGTTTCAAGGAAAGAACTAAATTTTTCAATACCCGACATGATTTAAAATTTGGAGACTGATCTATAGGATGCCTATCAAAAGGACGGTCGAAAGTTCATCCGGTACCGGGCGGTGCTTAAAAGAGAATCAAGTTTAGGTGAATAGAAAGTACATCCTAGTCCTCTATGTTTATCAAGAACTTCAGTCTCTTCAATGGGACTGTCTCCCTAAAAGGAAAGGCAGACCTCATAGAACATTCGGGAGTCACATTAAATACAGTACAAAAACCAGGAAGAGAAAAACGAATAACTGAACGTCTTGTGGAAATATGACATCCACACGTAAATCATAGATAAAA
This sequence comes from Schistocerca gregaria, assembly GCF_023897955.1. Lineage (NCBI taxonomy): Eukaryota > Metazoa > Arthropoda > Insecta > Orthoptera > Acrididae > Schistocerca > Schistocerca gregaria. The sequence goes on from NC_064920.1 coordinate 438,771,023, forward strand.
CGACCCAACGAAGTTGCAGATTCGATTCCACCCCTTTAACATTCAAAGAAGGGAACATATGAGCGAGCATATTACAACAATATAGGAAATTCAAGTTGCTGACCAAGTGCGTAACGTCATCAGTGAGTGTCAAGATCCATTGCAGAGCTCAGTGATGAGTGAGAGCGTGGGTGGCTCCCACTCCCATCTCTGGATTATTTATGTTTCGTCTCTTTAAGAGCCACCGCTCGCTCATTTTGGATGCGTTTTTCACAACGACTACGAACCGATACAGCATCGGCAGTCTTGAACGTAGGCGGTTCTTGAACAGTGACCAAAGTCGGTGAGCCGGCCGCGGTGGCCGAGCGGTTCTAGGCGCTTCAGTCTGGAACCGCGCGACGGCTACGGTCGCAGGTTCGAATCCTGCCTCGAGCATCGATGTGTCTGATGTCCTTAGGTTAGATAGGTTTAAGTAGTTCTAAGTTCTAGGGGACTGATGACCTCAGATGTTAAGTCCCATAGTGCTCAGAGCCATTTGAACCAAAGCCGGTGACAAGCAAAGAGCCGCAGAGGCCCACTCCCACTGAATATGCTGTACAAATAAAAGAAGCTAAACGCTTATGCCAATAATCAGACAGCCTTCAATTGGTTGCAAAGACTGAACATACATCCATGAGCCAGTAAAATTGTTTAAGCGCGTGTCACAGAATAAGAAGATGCACAGAATGTGGTTGTAACGGGCTCCTAAAGACTCAAATAATGATATAGTCTACTTCCCTATACAATACATCAATTATTTGGCTCTCAATTTGAAAAACACCCTTTCGAGTGAGTGTGACGCGTGCAACTACTGAAGTTCGTCGTAGTGTATAACATGAATCTGATGAATCAAAATGTGTCATGTATGGTGGTATAGTGGAAAAATATTACGGCGTGGATCTTTCATCTCTGTCTACTGTTGTTAAGAATACGATCGCAGTTACATACTTGCGACAAAAAAAGATGACTGCTGCTACTTTATTCACAGTAATTGAAGTTGTGCTCTTAGATTCCTGTCTGACCACACACTCGGAAATCGGTAACTATTTGAGTAAAATGGTGACTTGTTTGTGACAATAAAGAATATAAATGTCACTGTCACTTGTTTCGCCGACAGGAATTTCATTCCTTAACATACGGAAGTACGAAACTGAAGATAGGCATTACTGAGAAAAAGTGCTTTTACTTGTAAATGACAATGAATATTTCGGAAAAATATTTAACTTTCACGATTAACGAAGTCTCAGAATGTGTTACAAGGACGAAGAGGAAAAAAACATTTTTACCCAGTGGTTTCTGAACCTACGACCTTCAGCAGTGCAATTGTTACCTTAACCGCTTTTCTTTTATACAAATATACATTCATTTTATTTTTTGAAGTATCCACTGCTTCGATTACCATCAATAATCTATGGAATTATTTGCAAATTATTCCCTAAATAAACATGAATTTTGAAAAAATCAGTTATACAATAAATCGCACATTGCTTCGTGAAGTAAAAACTCTGATAGAGATGCCAGGGATCGCTAGGCTACTGTAACTCACATGCACTTTGTATATCGGTCCTGCTAATGCTAATCGAGAGAGACGCAGGCTGAATTCGTTGCCGAATGATGCGGGCATAAGCCGTAAATGCATGAAATTTTAGGAGGTTTGCACTATCAGGCTTCACAAAATTCCTTTCCATTGTTACTTAAAAGTTTCGGTAGTAAATAAGTAAACCATATGCGGAAATAAGTACGCGAAGTTACTAGTAATTTCAGCGAACACTTACGTAATATGCGTAAGCAGACTCGACCTTTCAAAATTTAAAAGATATTTTTTGAGAATATTGACCGGAAATGTTTTTTGATCTTGTAGTCATTAACAATAACAACAATACAAAACATATTTATAACAAATGAAAAAGGTCTGTTATGAACTCACTTTCCACTCAGATGAGTCCTGGTGATCTTTCAGTAAAACATAATCACTAAAGGCGAAAGTAAAACCACTCAATAAATCTAAAATAACAAATTGTAGCTGCAAAAAAAAAAAAAAAAAAAAGAATCACACGGAACCGAACAAGTGACCATACCGATACCTAGCCACCTCTTAGTTCAGCAGTCATAAAATCGGCGGAAGGACCGATGGGCAACAGGTCTCAGAAGCTTACAGAACAGCAGCTTCCCAGATCGGCGCTGGAGGCGGAACCAAACCTAAGACCAGAGGTGTACTTTTAGTCGTATTTGGTCGCAAAGCCCGAAATACAATTGTAAGGGCGCATCATTTATTACACAGAAATGATCCATAAAGAACTTAAATAATATATGTCCTCACACTGTATCAGTAATTAACCAGTCCTTACCCTAAATCACCAAAAAGTAACATTTTTCCTTAATTTATTGCTAACACAACAGCTCTCCTTTGTTCAAAAAACGCTTTCAGAATTCCAAAAGCTTTAAATCACATGGAATTAAACGTCCTTTATCTCACCTTTATACACAGTTTCATTAACTTTTAATCCTGGAATCGTTAGAATCCTCATATTGATATATATGACGTCCAGAAAAATCTGGCACCAATGCTCTTTTGTTTCCTCCCTTCCAGTTTTCTTCAGCTGTCCGTTTCTCTAATTTTACACAGATATTAGTCTCTCTGGGCTTATCATCCACACAACTGAAAATATAAATGTACAAAACTTGCACGGGCTCTATTAAAGAACAAAAACGCATACAACCAGGAAAAATTACATTTGAACAACGTGAAAGGTGAACTTTATGTAATGTGGATACACTTACTATTCCATTTATAGCTCAAGGTACTATAAATAGGGTTTTGGCAACCGGAAGTACGAAAACCGCATTCATTTCATTGTTTAAGAAATGCTGTTACATGTTGAGTCCACTTAAATATTATAGAAAGTAATACTTCGTGGATCGATGTGGCTGATAATGGTATTTAAAAGCTTGCGAAATTAAGGTACAGTGATGTAATACATTTCTGTGTTGGCGGTGAAACCTTTGTCAGAAATAGCAGAGAAACTTGCGACGTACTGAGTTTGGAAATACTTCTTTCATGAGCATTTTCCTACGTTTGCAAACAGATAAACTTAAAAAAAACTCGTGTGTTTGATAGCACATTCATTTCACTGGTTTTCAGTTATTGAAAAGAAGCGAGGTGGTACACTGGCAAGACGTTTAACTCTGTTTATGACTTAGACTGCCTGTGATTTCTCCAAATCACTTAAGGCAAATACTGGACTGATTCTTGTGAAATGATATGGCTGTTTTCCTTCTCCTATCCGACATTTTGCTCTGTCTCTAATGACATTGTAGTAGACGAGACGTTAAACCCAACTCTTCGTTCCATCCATGTACCCATTGCATACGTTCAGTGAACTGATAATAGCAATTAAAGGTATAGCACCTTAGGGGCAAGGTATTTTGATCCCTGTTTAGGATTTAAGTCAAATCCGAATAAGCATCACGTGGGTTGTTTGTCAACAGTGCGCTTGGTTGATACCGCTGTCGCCTACGCAGTTAGCTCACTTTCAGTAATGGATTATTTACTGCTACCTCCCTAGCTGTCGTAGAATGTCAAATGTTAGCGAACGGGAGGTGAAGCAAATACACTCTTGAGGGAGGGCTTTTCGAATTTTTACGATGTCTGCCAACTGATGACTGGAGCGACACTGTTGAAGTATTTTATAAAATAGTAAGTAAAACGGGAGCAGATCTAATATGCAACTCAAGATTTCATCTGACTTTAATTCACTGTCTGGATACCTTAAATGAGAGCTCAATCTCTAATTTTGCAAACTATACGTGCAATTTCGGTGATAAATATCGATACAGCTGAGCTAGATAAAGAAACATCGGTTGTGTAATTCAGTTAGAGAGATCTAATGAAGCACAGAAAGCTTCCCGTTACGAGCTGATTATCCAAACACCGAAATAGCTTCCTGGATATTTATGACAATTCCAGTGAATGCATCATCTTCTCGAATAAATTTCACGAAGTTCACTACTTCAATTAAAGTAGAGTATAGTTCTAGTAGATACTCACATTCAGTTACCTAGTCGACGAAATACGACACTGCTGCTAAATTTACCATCAGTGCCACAATCAATGAGTTTACTTTGCTCGAAGCAAGGAAATGGAAGTTAAAATTGTATTAAAAATTCATTCTTGTAAAGAAATATCTTCTGAACAGTCAACTATATCATTTTGTATTTTATTACAATATAATTGATGCATATTAATAATTGATCACTATCAAATAAATTCGGTTCTTTATTTTACGTCATACTAAAATACACTAACTGCCATAAACAGTAAGTTACAGATATTGTTTAACTTTTTTATAAAGTTCATACAACGTAATTTATTTACGATACGTAACTTGTTGCAAGAAATACTTCTCGCTTCTATAGCTCATTTAAGTAATATTTTTAATAATGCTTTATTTTTATAAAACACACCTTGCAAATTACAAAGTTTCCTAAGAATATGTAGGAACTAATTGCTGAAAAATTGTATTTTCTGGAGGGGAGGGGTTTTGGGGGGAATGGAAAGGTCAGGAGGTGAGGGCGACTTTGACAGTGCCCAATGCCACAAGTTCACTTCGGTACGGATATGGTTATAAGACATCAGTAACTGACAGAGGAATTTCGTAATTGACTTAATAATACAAATCGTATGGAATTATTGTAAATCTATGGTCCTCTTCGAACAGGTATAACCCCTTACAGAGGACGTGCCATTAAAATGTCGTTGTTAATCGATAAATTAATAGAGAAATCAATGGAAAGCCGGTGCAGATTATTTAGGTGACCACACGCAACAAATATTGACACATCCATTAGGCGACGAAAGCTCCCCTAGCGGCCGGGGTTGAAACAGGCGGTGTGGAGCGGCGTGGGGTCTGTGACGTCGAGCGTCCAGCCGCGCTGGGGCCGTCACAGCTGCAACCTCTGTTTAGCCGCTAATAAATTGATTCAGATATCTCGGTCATCCGTGTGAGTACCCGTAATATGCGGCACGGGGCGCTAATGGACAAAACGCGCTCATTTGTCTCCGTCGGTTACACGTGATGAAACCGTAGGGAGCCAGCAGTGGGAAGGGGCAGGTCATTTGTCTCTCTCTTTCTGTGTGTGTGTGTGTGTGTGTGTGTGTGTGAGTGTGTGTGTGTGTGTGTGTGTGTGTGAATGTTATTTGCGACATCAAACATTTGATGGACAGAACTGTCGACAGCCACGGCAGCAAATTCCTTCTTTTTAAGAGGACAAGAAGCAACGGTATTAAGGGAGACAATACCTGACAGCACATTACTGCTCTACTCCACATAGCGCTTTCGGAGGTCGTACACAGAATCTTAACCATATCTAAATTTCTTGTCATCCGACCAACTGCATCAGGACCTACAGTGTAATCTGTTGTGTAGGTAAAGCATATGTGTGTGTATGTGTGGGATGTCCTTCAAAATCTCTGGGTCGATTTCAACTACATTTGGGACAGAAACAGCAGGCTTCACAAGTGCCAGCACTCTTTATAACCTCCTAGCTCCAATAGAAGTAGAGATGTGGGCAAAAATGGGCTTTTTCCAACCTCTAATAGACTGCCCTGCATGAGAGGTGTGTTGTGTGGGAACAGTATTGGCCTGTCAAATAACCCTCCTATTCAGGGCAATCTACATGTCAGGTGTAATGAAGAGTTTAGTGGGTTTGACATGTAGACTGCCCTGAATGACATGTGGATTTTGTTGCAGTAGTAGTGGCCAGCTTTTGCAAACTGCCTCACATGTCAGCCTGTACATCAGGGGCAAATAAATGATTTTGGGCTCCTGATATGTAGACTATCCTGCATGAAAGGCATGTTGTGAAAGCAGTATGGGTCTGCTTTACTGAGCTGCATTGCAGGGTCTGATGATCATGACCAGAGACAGGTTGAGATTGATAGAGTAGAATATGGACAGAGTGAGAGGAAGGAGGAAATGGACAGAGATTTAAGAGGAAGAGAAGATCCATGAGGCAGGAAGGAAGGGAAATGAGATAGAGAGAGGGGAGAAGTAAATGGTTAGAGGGAAGGGGGAAGACAGAGAGAGAGAGAGAGAGAGACAGAGAGAGAGAGAGAGGGTGGAGGAAAGGGACACAGAGAGAGGAGGTGGATGGCTGAGGTGCTGAAAGAGGGGGAAACAAATGAACAAAGAGAGAAGGAGAAATTGGGGTGTTCAAAATACATGGGTTCGAACTAAAATAGTGGCAACTATTTGTTTCCATTTCGTACAAAATAGATAAGTGTTTGAAAGTCTTACTGATCTTCAAAGTAGTCATCAGCATTGTGTACAACGTGTTGCCAGAGATTCGGAAGTCTTACGATATTCTTAGCAGTGCTAGTTGTGTTGACAGTTCGAGCGGCACGTCGTGTTGCCCCACGAATTTGTAGCAGTTCTGAAGCGAATGCCGTGAAGTGTTTCCTTCAGTATAGAAATTGTGTTGAACTTACCATGGCCTAAATCATGAGTGTGCAGTAAGTGGTATAGCACTTAGCAGCCCCATCAGTCAAACAAAACAGTAACAGTTTGCACTGCACTTGCTTGAGCATGGTCCTGAAAAATACTGGTCAGGTTCTACAGAAAGCGTCATCATTTCTGTTTTGTGCTGTTCATATTTGGAATACAACCTGCGACCAGCTTAGAGACAGAAGTGATGATACTTTCTGCAGGACCTGATCATCATTTTGCAGGACAATGCTCAAGCATGTACAGTGCAAGCTGATACTGACTTGTTTGACTGATGAGGCTGCTAAGTGCTATACCACCTACTGCACTCCTCTGACTTAAGCCCTTGTAGGTTCATCTCGATTTCTGAACCGACGGAAACACTTCACGGGATTCATTTCAGAACTGCTACAAATTCGTCAGGCAATAGACGGCGCCGCTCGAACTGTCACCATAACTGGCCCTGCTAAGAGTATCGTAAGACTTCCACATCGCTGGAAACGCGTTATATACAATGCTGGTGACTACTTTCAAGGTTAGTAAAACTTTGAAACACGTATCTATTATGTACGAGCTATAAATAAATAGTTGTCGCTATTAAAGTTCCAACTCTCGTACATGTCGACATATATGCACGTGAGGCTGTGGGGAAAAGGCTAGTCAAATATATGAAAATGAATATATTTTTCGTTTATCTCCTGTGTGTTCCTATACCTTTCATCTCATTACTATGAAACTTTTATGAGCTCAAGTCTATGAAGGTGTCTCTGAGGGTGAGAAGTCATAGGAGTGCGAGCGAAAATGTGGTGACGGAGAAGCATCACATAGGAACCTCTGAGGGAATTTCAATATTTTTGTACCAGACTCATTATTTGTATAGTTACCTCCACTAGCAACGTGAGTGGGAATGAGAAGACGAGACATGTAAATTTATTGTGTTAAGTCTGATATTATTATCAAATTACATTTTTAGATGTCACTATACTTATTGGTGACAGTCGTGACGATATGTCAGACATGGATCAGGCCGCGGTGGCCGAGAGCTTCTAGGCGCTTCAGTCCGGGACCGCGCGACTGCTGCGGTCGCAGGTTCGAACCCTGCCTTGGTCATGGATGTTTGTGTGATGTCCTTAGGTTAGATAGGTTTGTTATATGTCTAGGGGGCTGATGACCTCAGATGTTAAGTCCCATAGTGCTCAGAGCCATTTGAACCACTTGTATCTGCGAGAGTAAACTTGTAAATATGTAAAGCGGAAAGTTTCAAATAGTTGTGTTCGGTTTGGGCTAAATTAGGCCATCTTTAGCATAAATGTAAAGTCCGGCGTTATTACTACCAACGGCGCCTACATCCTAGATGACGTCTGTGATAAAAACAACCCTGTATTTTAGTTCTGGATTTTATGATGGCTTAATTCAACCGAAACTGACCATAACTGTGAACTAAAACGTTAAGTACTCTCCTTTGTACACGACAAACCTCAACAAAATCACTGACCGCGCTTGCGGCAAATTGCTTTTCTTTATCAGGGGTCTGTTCTACAAGTGACTCTGAAAATATGATTCGAGACCTAAAAGTCGACTAATTCCCTCTCCGTATGTGGTGGTGTTTGGTACTCTCTGTATGCGTCTTTAAGCAACTGAACGATGTTACACATAGACGAAGCACGCTTTGGGCCCACAGTTGAGGTCATCACACAGGAAACGGTTGAATAAGTTCATGATTAAGTAATGGGATACATCTAAATTATTGCGACGACACGGTAGGTACCTCAGACGAAAGTGTCTACTACATTCTTAACAAAAAAACTGAACATGGGAAGACACTCTCTGCGTTTTAAGAGACGGGTGGAGCGGAAGGGGAAAAGGGGAGGCGCAGGGGGAGGATGAGATTACTAATTTTTGACCCAAACAATGAGGAAATGTTTAGACGCAGACCGCAGCATTTGTGGCGTAAATTCGTAATGCTGAAAATGAAATATTATCCCTTTGAAGTAGAACAGTACCTAAAACAAGCGGCATTTATGGATTCTTCAAAGAAGGTGGACCCTGTTTTATCTGATTTTAATGTGGTGTCCACTAATTTTCGGCAATTCAAGGGTATTCGTGCAGGTACAACGGTGACCTGAGTAGGATGGCGGGAGTGCGGGCAAGTGAAGGTATTTACAGGTGAGTATACGTATGCTCAATGTACGGAATAAAGACGGACGTACCTATATAGGTTTGTAAAAGCCGTTAGCCACTCTTGGCTAGCCGTGATCTGAAGTTAATTTTTATTTCGGAACCAAAAAAAAAAAAGGTATAGAAGTGGAATGACGTCTCTTCTAGCTGGAACCCAAGGCCAGACAGAGCGTCCAGCCTGGCACCAAGACTTCGGGCGGCGAACAGCAGGCAGCAGATGATTTCACTACAACACTCTACTGGCTACGTACACAGCTGGCGCATAGCGGGCAGGTTGCCATCAGATCAGTAACTACAGGAACAGACAACTTCCGGTCAAGCGACGACCCCATTTGCTAAGTAGCATACAATGAATTGTACTTGATCAATGCAGGAACATATTAAAATGAAAAAAAAATAGAAATAAATATCAGACTGGCCAGGCGGCATACACACACATTGATTACTCTCATAAAACAAGTACAACATTTCCTATAATTTGAGCATGACCGTTCATAGTGATTATAAGTGACGTTATAAAGTTCGCTTTAAAATATGAAAGTAGTTTCAAAATGTTCGATGAAATGTAGCGATGACATTTCTGAGAAAAGACGATACAGTTTTCTCAACATCGTTTCATCTAACAACCAACGGATATTTGCTTTATTATTGGCTCGCTTGAAACAGAACTTCATTGTGAAATGACCACGTTTGTCACATAAAAAATATATTTTTGGCCAGGACGATGGTAATTTGCAATATTGCAGTGCACTGTTAGTCTGAGCTAACTAAGAATGAATCACCGCATGTCGTCACTTATGCCAATATTACATCTCTTACCTTCCAAATCTGACGTAGGTTTTCATCTATTACCTCCCAAATTTCATGTAAATTCTCTTTTGTAATTTGAGATTCTAGCATACTTGGAAGATAATGCTAAATTTGGTCTCTTGGCTTCCCTGTATTTCAGGAAACACTGTAGCCATTGAAATGAAAATTTTACAGGAAATTAAACTGTATGTTCTGAGTCTACTGAAATACAATAATAGCATTTCAGCTACTGCTTTCGTAACTATAATTTTTTAATCACACGGTTAAAATTTGGTGTACTTTTTTGTACGTTGTCCTAAATAATTTTAATTATACATAACATTATGTTCTTCTTTTAGCCCAGTAGACTCAGAATGTGTATGCTATTACTCCCTGAAATTTGAATAATCTACTTGAAGTGGTTTCAGAGATTTTGGAAAAAATGCAACAGAAAATGTAAATTTTCAGAAATGGCTTCTACAGTTTCAAAAGACTGTAACTCACTTAATATAATCTTATTTTTTTTTATATTTTTAGTCACTCAGAAGCACCCTGCACAATACTGTATATCATCCTCTTGACGTTTTTCATGTTTATCATCTTTATTCTGCACTCCTTAGTGGCCAACTGTGCTGCATACTCTGCTTTAGCAGTGCAATCCTTGTCTCTGATGCTGATTGCTCCTGGATTAATTACCAATGTTGCCATCATTGAAAGCAATAACAGCATCACTAGCCCCCCCCCTCCCCCCTTCACTTTAGTGTCTTCATTCCAATAAAAACATTTTTTGGTAAGCCTGTCCAAATAAGATTATTGAACGACTCATTGGGATTTTGAGTCTGATCATACAGACACTCCTTCAGTAATTCAGGATTTGCCAGGTCTCTATAAATAGATTTTATGGTATCCATGACTTTTGCTGGGATGGAATGTCTATGGCTGTATGAACTGTTTGAGTACTGTTCATTGCGGTAATTGCACCATGAATCAGGTCCTGGAGGGCAAAGGTGGTGTACTGGTTTTCCATCAGCTGACAGTCTGTGGAAGAAGGTAGCCCGTACTGTCTGCTTCATTTTCAACAAATCCTCAGTATTATTTCTAATGCCCATCCCATAATACTGCTGTAGTCCATCAATTATTTTTTTCTGGCAGCCTGCCTCTTAGGGTTTTACGATCAGAAAGTTTCTTGTCTCTCAAACTGTTTCAGCTTTCTCACCTGGTGCCCATCCTCTTCTGGACACGACCAACACTGACAGCCTTTATAACACAGCAATCCACAGCCTTCTATATAAAAAGTTACCGATTTTATTAGATCTTGAAGTAATACACTCAATGTCAACATTTCCAACTGGTGTGGATTATATTTAAAAATAAAATAAAATACTTTCCATGTGAGTTTCTAAGTGATATATATATATATATATATATATATATATATATATATATATAACCTCAATCGGAAAAATTGTAAATTTTACAATGAGATAAAAATCCGAAAATGTGAAACAAAATATTTTCACTTTCTAACTCTCCTTAACCAACGTTCTCTATATTAAATATATATGTTTCTATGTCTTTCAGTGCATTTCTCATATATGCCAAGAATTTAGTTTTTCTGCTGAAACTTTGAGACCATATCTATCTCCTGTTTTTACCAGAAGGTGTATTTGACTGTCTCTTTCGAGTTTTCTGAACGTATTGCAAATACATGAGCGAAAACCAGGAAGTTTATCTTAATTCTATTTCTTTCCCTTGCCAGCAGTATTGAGTCAATATTATGATTATGACTATTATTATCACTATTGTTATCATCAGTAGCTGCCCCTCATGTAGTATGCACATTCTAATGTTGATTCATTAACAAAATCTGGTGAGCCGTTAAAGAACACGTGAAGGCCCTCATATCTGCAAGTGAACCACATTGACTTGACTAAAGTGATGGGATACCTCTTAATATAGTGTGGGATCTCCTTTCGCTCAACGCAGTGGCATTAACTCAACATGTCGTTCGAAATCCACTACAGAAATAATGAGCCATGCTATTTTTATAGCCGTTCTTAATTGCGGAAGTGTTGCCACTGTAGATTTTGTGAACGAACTGACCTCTCGATTATGATCCATAAATATTCGATGTAATTCATATTGGGTAACCTGGACGTCCAAATCGCTCGTATAGTCCAGAATTTTCTTCAAACTAATCACAAACAAATTTGACCCGGTGTCATGGCACATTATCATCGATGAGAATTCCGTTGGTGTTTGGAAACATAAAGTCCATGAATGGCTGAAAATGGTTTCCAAGTAGCCGAACATAAACATTTCCGCCAGAGGACACTATTCATTGTAAACACACCTCACGTCATTACAAGGCCACCACCTGCTAGCACAGTGCCTTGTTGACAACTAGGGCCCGTGGCTTAGTGGAGTCTGCGCCACACTATAACCCTACCATCAGTTCCCGCCAACTCAAATCGGAACTCGACTGACTAGGCCACGGTTATGCAGTCGTCTAAAGTCCAACCGACAAGGTCACGAGCCCAGGAGAGGCGCCACAGGCAATATCGTGCTGTTAGCAAAGGCACTCACAAAGGTGGGCTGCTGCTATAGCCCATTGCCGCCAATTACGCCAAACTGTCGCAACGGATACGTTCGTCGTATGTTCCCCATTGATCTCTGCGGATATTTCACGCAGTGTTGCTTGTCTGTTAGCACTGACTACATAAACGCCGTTGCTCTCGGTCGTTAACTTAAGGCCAACAACCACTGCGTTGTCCATGGTGGGAGATAATGTCTGAAATGTGGTATCCTCTGCACGTTCCTGAGACTATGGACTTCGGAATACTAAATTCCCTAACGATCCCCGAAACGGAAGGTGCCATGTGTCTATGTCCACCAACCATTCCGCGTTCAAAATGCAAGTTCCGCCAGAACACTTTCCGTTTATACCTTAGGTACTGAATACTAGCGCCATTTGTATATGTGCATGTCGGTATTCCGCGACTTTGGTCACCTCAGTGTAAATGCGTCAATAAATTAAGTCAGTAAATAATATTTCAGTTACTGTTGTTGGGAATCGTGTGTGCAAGACCAGCCGGAAGGTACAAAACTGCACAGAATCCACCGGAAAGGGTGCAGCTGGGCGAATAGGCCGTGCTGTGCGGCCTGAGTCGGTAGGTGCGAGTGAAATCAGCGCTGGCCGGATTTATTCCCGGGATTAGCGCGCCGTGCCGGTCGCCAACTTTATCGGCTGCTCTGCACTCCACTGTGCTGGTGCTTCCCCCGACACCACAGCTCTCCTCCCCGTCTCCCCCCACCCCCGCCACTACCCGTCCGTCTACCACCCTTGTTCAAATAATCCCAGCATTACCACCGCCCCTTCTAAATCACATTGTCATACTTGTTGTAATTCTCTGGCTACATCGCTGGACGGAGCATCATTTAGGCTCTGTCCGCCGTCCTTATCGAGCCTACACTGATTATCTCGCCGGCTCTCTTGTCTAACGCTTAAACGATAGCGAAGCTGCCGCTGGAAAGGGCAACAACGCGTCTGCAGATGCCTGCGCGTTATGCTGCGAAAGCTGGATACAGCTAAAATAATGGGGTGTTTCAACTGCGAAAGTGACGGCTACTGTACCAAGTTATCATTTTTGTGGTTAGACAATCAGTACCAAAAAAATGTAACGTTGTCCGTAATGCAGACATTATTTAAATAGCACCGCCCTGCTCTTTATTCCTCTACTACACTGTCTTAATCGTACCTGGTGCATTGGCGGTATAAGAAATACACATAGAGATGTCACGTGAAAGAACAACTCGTCTAAATGTCCGTAAGGTGGTAAAGCGTTCGGGTTAGTTGCAACGTAATTCTAGAAAACCCTTACTATTCCCTTATTTCTAGTTTCCTTACTCTTACATAAGCTAGTATTCTAGTTAGGTTAGTCAATATAACTTGCCGGAAAAAATCACAACACCAAAAAAGTAATCAATGTAGATATAATAAATTTGACTATTAATATAGTTAAATGAAAAACACTGCAAGATCACAGGTTAATGTAGATGCGAGATAAGTCATGGCATTGTGAAATGCTGGTAAATTAACCAACAGTTGCATTTCGTCGGTGAGTACAGGGATGTTTAATGCTAATTGTGGATGTAGCCTTAGTTGTCGTCCGATGATATCCCATATGTGCTCGACTGGTGACACATCCAGATATCGTGTTGGCCAAGGCAACAAGCCTACACTCTGTTGTGCATGTTGGGTTACAACAGCGGTATGTGGGCATACGTTATCCTGTTGAAGACACCACCTGGAATGCTGTTCATGAAAGTACAAGAGGTCGAATCACCAAACTTACGTACAAATTGGCAACGAACGTATATGGGATAACCAAGAGACTGCTCCTGCTTTCATACGAAATCGTAACGTATGTCTAGTACGCAGACAGGTTGGTTGCGGACCCTAAACGGGCCTCTTTCTAACGAACACACTGCCATCACTGGCACCGAGGCACAACCAGCTTTCAGCAGAAGAAACGACCTCCACTCTATTCTCCAATGAACTCTTGCTTGATACGACTGAACCCATTCAAATTCAGTGAGGTGTTGATTACGATATCTACGTCATCTTAAGGATATTCTTGTCTGACATCAGCACACGACATCCAATCTCAAAGGTAAGTAACGCTCATGAGCATTACAGCGTGTATTTAAAGCAAACCTGATCTGCGTCCTCACATCGGAGTCATTTGCGCCACTCTTATGCGACTGACACGACGTTTGCACCGATACCATCTTTCAGATGTAGAAACACTCTATCAACGTCGCACAACTCTTTCTTGGTGTTGTGACCTTCCTTCAGCGTATAATCCACCTACGCTAAACTATTAATTTACAGGAAGTACATAATATTGGTACTTAGAAAACTGTTCATACTCTCACGGTCAGTTGTTGACGTTTTGCCTGTTGCCTTCAGACTCGGGATCTTCGAGATACTTGTGTTTGGCGATCATCCTGTCGTTTCATCTGAAAATGTGAATGACATTGTCAGCCGTTGACACTCCATTACTGTTGGCAAATACTAGTCGAGCCTGCAACAGCAATGTATTATATAACAGAGCATTTCGTAGGTGATTTTCTGTAGCTGTTTGATAATGTGCAAAATGCATATTTGTGTCGTCAGTTGTTCAGTTGTATATTTCGATTATTACAATCATCTACACTATTTGTCTCATGAGAAATAATAGAAACCGGTAGAGAATAACCATATAATTGTACAGCTGATGTCGCATGAACGGTTTTCTGAAAATCCATTATGTAAGTTACCCGTCCGCCAATGTTTGAGAGTTTTTCCGTGGCCATTACCGTCGTCGTTCTCCCTTTGGTGCCTGCAACAGTTGCTCTCTGCTGCACGGGAACCTAGGAAGTGTTTATTTCAAGGCTTTTTTGTTTCCTTTTGAAACTATTGACATGTTTCGGAATTTTTATGGATTCCCCGAACAACTGGATGTGGCGCTGTTCTCCACAGCGAGAACCTCTAAGCCGGCGAATTTTGTTATGTGGTGGTTTCACACAGCGCATGCTCTCCAACGGATGATTTCTCTGTCTGTCCCAAATGAGCAGAAGATAAGTCAACTTGTAGACTCGAGGAAGTACCAAAAGCTGAGCACAGATCCGATGCAGCGGGTCACACAGAATACAAGTCGGTTGATGAGGGCGTCTTCTCCCACTCGGTGGATGTGCAGGGGAATCGGCGAATCGTAGAAGCTTTAGCACCTCGGCTGTATGACACAGGACATCTCAACTTTGCGAAAAGAAATGAAAGGCATGTCAGCCTCTTTGACTCAAATGACATATGCTGCATGGGACATAGAGGCTCATAGCCTTTCCAATTATTTTATTAATGTATTTCTGTTTTTAACAAAATAACTTTTATAAATCATTGCTGATCGAAACCGATAGTCTGAGGACCCACATGTTTGTGGTCATAGAATTGAAATTAAAGAAATTTACTCTACATTTTTTGGTCACTATTCCAGGTTGTATTTTATTGATGTTGACGACTGCTGTGTCTTCCACAGCTTTTGAACACTTGAAAATGACATAAGTAGAAATTGCAAACTTGGAAATTGTAATAAATACTCAGTCAATAAAAAAAATTCCTTAGAACTGATTCCAAAATAAGTACTTTGTGTTTTCCACAA